>NW_015161961.1:935832-935958 GCF_001447785.1 Gekko japonicus
CCGGGGATATGTGTGGTGGCCCGGGTTGGACGCTGATATTGAGGAGTGGGTTCGGGGGTGCACGCCGTGCCAGCAGGCGAGGGCCGACCCACCAACCGCCTATCCGCAAAAATGGGAATCGGCGGG
>NW_015161961.1:936136-936269 GCF_001447785.1 Gekko japonicus
ATAACGGCGCTCAATTTGTGTCGAGCGAATTTGTACAGTTCCTAACTAACAATGGGATACGCCAAATGACTTCTGCCCCGTTCCACCCTGCCTCTAACGGCCAGGCAGAAAGAATGGTCCGCACGACCAAAGA
>NW_015161961.1:936324-990944 GCF_001447785.1 Gekko japonicus
TCCAGACTTAAACGATCTGAGGCCCCAGCAACAGAGTGTTTCCACTAAGGTCCGCACATACGAATGTGGGGACACGGTCTTTGCAAAGAACTATGCAGGGGGACATTCGTGGCTTCCAGCCACAGTTACCGAGGTAGTGGGTTCCCGCATGTTTGTTGTCCAGCTTGCGGACGGGCGCAAATGGAGGCGATTTGCAAAGAACTATGCAGGGGGACATTCGTGGCTTCCAGCCACAGTTACCGAGGTAGTGGGTTCCCGAATGTATGTTGTCCAGCTTGCGGACGGGCGCAAATGGAGGCGACATGTGGACCAGTTGAGGCAGCGGTGGGCGACTGGCCGCCCCACCTCGCAGCCAACCGAGCTACCGGACCCAGACAACCATCCCATACCTCTGCCGGAGGTGAGTACTGCCGAGCCTGCCGAGCCCAGTACTGTCCCTGAGGGAGGGCAGACCCCTACTCTTGGACCCACTGCAAGGGATGGTAGCGTTCCTGACCCACTCGAGAGTGAGTCAAGCCGAGTGCCTCCAATTCTAAGGTGCCCTGAACCTCCTACGCCACGGAGGTCTCAGAGAGTGCGCAGAGTGCCCACCTACTTAAGCGATTACGAGTGTTCATAATGTTTTTGCTTAGGGGGGAGGGATTTGTTATGTATTGACTTGAATGTAAATACTGACATGCGAATCGTCTCATTGAAACTCTATGTTAAGCTTCAGCCTGGGCTAGGATCCTAATGTAACCAATAGGAGTCCTAGCCCAGAGAGTGTCTACCAATCACGCTGTAAAGCGGGACCGCTTGTGATTGGGCATTATATCTTCAACCTCATAGGTTGTTATTTGTACAGAGGGTGTGGCTACACTAGCCGGGAATGTTTAAATACAGAGCAGCCAGTGCTTGTCCTTTGGCTCGAGTGGTTCGAATGATGGTTCTGGCTGGCGATCGTAACTAAGCTGAAGAATAAACCGCAATTCTTGCTGAATCACTCTCCGACTCTTTGTTAAGCGCACGACTTAACACTTTCTACGGATGGAAAATTTACAGTGCAATCCTAAACAGAGTTACACTCTTCTAAGCCCACCTAAGTAGATTTAGAAGGGTATAACTCTGTTTAGGATTGCACTGTTAGAAACAGGCCTATCTATTATGTTGGCTGACTATGCAGAGAATTCTAAAATCCCCCTTACTGAAAAGGAAGAAAACTTAAAGAAAACGTCACAAGGAGACTATTGATGACACCTCGAAGGCTATCAGCATTTTATTCCAGCTTCAGCTTTTGTGGACAAGAGCCCGCTTCTTCAGATACAGTGAAACTTTTATGCCCTTCTTGAAGCTGGAGTGGTGGGAGCAGAGTAACCTACACAAAAGATCTGCCTAGTAACAAGCCACTTATTACATTTTTAAAAGAAAATTTAACATGGAATAAAAAAAAAGGTTAGTCTTTAAGGTGCCACTAGACATGAGTGAAGAATATGGATTAAAATAAGCTGAAAAACTGATCTGCAGGAACGTATTAAATATCTTGTTAACCTCTACTCCACCACTTCTAGCATGGGTTAATTCTAACAGGCAGCCCATTAAGGCTGCCTGTGCATGAACAACCTCACCCTGGCTCAAAACTCAGTGCAGCCAATGCCTCCATATCTTGCCTTTATTTGCTTGCACAAATCCAGGACCGAGAGGTGCCCCATACCATGCAGCATCAAGGGTTCAGCTGGTGCTGCTCAGGACCAAAGGATCCCACTCCCCACATCCCTGTGGCCGTACGCACGGGGTGAACTCATTTTATCATTAGATACCTCAGGGTAGCTGCCAATTTCCCCTGCCTGCCGCAGCTAGCCTGATCTCATCAGATCTCCTAAAACGTTTTACATACAGAGCTGTTGGTTTCACATATACAATTGATGAGTATATCTTATGACCAGTAGACCACACGCATTTTGGCCCCTTAGGGCAGGGGTCGTTTCATAGAAAAAGAGCTAGGGGAACTCATTAGCATAACTCATTAGCATATGCCACACCCCCTGACATCACCAGAAGTGTGTCATAAGGCCACACCCCCTGACATCACCGGAAGTGTGTCATAAGGCCACACACCCCGCCCCCAACGGTCCCGGTCGCCGCAGCTGGCCTTGCAGCTCCACTGCCGAGCCCCATGAGGGGCCCGGCGGTGGACCTGCAAGGCCGGCGGGAGTGCAAGGAAGCCCCACGAAGGCCCTCCCTGGCCCCAGGCAGGCAGGGGTGGGGAGAGGCAGGGAGGAAGCAACTTACCCTCCCTCTTCTCCTGCCTCCTCCTGGCTGAATGAGGGCCGGAAGCGGGGCAGCCGGAAGCAGGGGGCAGGGCTTCGTCATGTGCCCCGCCCCCATACCTCACCCGGGGGAACTGCAATCCCCCGGGATCCCCCCCGAAATGACCTCTGCCTTAGGGCCTTCCTCAGTGGTCAATATTACTATTGTAAAACAACACACATCCAGAAATAAATATATGGGAAAAGATTTTCTTTAGAGCCAGGTGTTGCTTTCTGGAATTGTCAAAAGGGAGAGAAACCCCCTGAATTATTACATATCAAATGTACAGAGGTAGAACAATATGGAACAAATGAAACAAAGAGCCCCATATTGGTCAATCAGACAGGACCCCCCTCCCATTTCTGCTCAGCCTCAAAGTGAACAGCTAATCCCATAATGCCTAACCCTAGGCGGGAGGAAGGGGAAATGCCAAGAAAAAGTTTGGCCATGAGAGGCAGAGTCTAGTTAAACTTTTTTGCTGCAACAGACTAACATGGCTACCCCTCTAGAGTTAGTACAATTGGGATAAAAGAACACAGACTGGAAGGCAAGCTCTTGGCCCTTGGCTTGCAGCCTGTGATGAGCCAGCCCATGGGATCCAGGACCAGTCCAAGAGGCCGCTTGATCATTTGTATGGTTATGTAGTATTTTTGTATTATCATGCATCTGTTTGGGTCTGCATTGGGTAGAACAGTGGGGAATAAATATCTAAATGATGAAAAAATAGTTAATATTTTTCATAAATGGTCTGAAAGCCACTACTGCACAGGTGTAATGCTGCTAAAGATGGGCTCCAATGTGAACTTTGAGGGGAAAAAACACCAAGGAAATATGATGATAGTCTTGAGACCTGTGAAGAAGAGCAGCTTGATCATGGGAAATCTAAATGTTAATTAATTGTGTTATGTTATTTAAAACATTTCTGTGCCACCTTTCTGCCCCATTTGGACCCTTAAGCTGTCGAACAACTTAAAAAGACATCAAAAAATCAACTTCTATATATACTAGACAGACAGACAGATAGATAAGATTCCAGCAACTAAAAGCAAATAAGAAGAAAAGTCAGTAATTGTACACCAGATGAAACAGAATAGTCTTCACCTGCTGGTGAACAACAATGATCCAGGGGGCTAACAAATCTCCCTGGGGAAGGAATTCCATAATTTTGATACCACAACTGAGAAGACCCTTTCTTGGGCTGCTACCCCTCTAGCATCAGTTGACAAGGGCACCTGAATCAGGGCCCCTTCGGATGATCTTATTGGCTAAGTAGGCTGCATTCTTGAAATGCTGAAGTATCCCTAATATGCGAGGCCCCCCCTTAATTGTCTTGATCCAGGACAGTTCACTGGCTCCCCCCCCCCATTGGTGCAATTTTAAGAAACACACAAAGAGAGAAAGAGAGGTTAAACATCCCACTGAATTATCCAAGGCACATAAACAAAACTAAGCTAAACAAAGATACATGAATAAATAAATACAAAGTGGAAGGAAACTTTTCATCGCAGTTAATATTTATGACTTACAATTTTCAGGAACCTGGAACAATTTCCTTAAAGAGGGCTGCTGCTTCAAATCAAAGGAGACAAACTATTGTTATTCTATCTTCAGCTCTCGCCATTGCCAAGGTTGCACAATGCCTGAGCAAAAGCTTATCTAAATAAAAAAGACTATTTGTTTATCTGCAAAATGTCAACAGATAACTGGCTCTTTCTGCTGTCAGGTTGATGTGAAGCAGATATTTTTTTCTCCCCTTCCTACCTTTTTACCCACTGCCTATTACAACCTATCTCAGGAAGAGTATATATTTGGCAAGCAAATGTGTCTTGCAGCTTGATATATGCTCTTAAAATCCTCTTCATAAGAACTGTGAAGGACTAGGAGTTTCTCACTCTGCATCTTAAATGATTGGTAGATGATGGAAATGCATTTCAAGCACTTATATGCATGGGAATAACTTTGTTCCTGGGAGTAATAAAAAAGTTTTAAAAATAAAAAAACAATAAAAACACCAACTTTTGTAGGTACTTTTGCCTGGAGCTCCACCTCTCATGTTTTTGCCACACCCATTTAACTTCACCCGTTCCTTTCTGTAGCCATGCTTTTTTTTAAAGAAACACGAGGCATTATTTTGTAAGAAAGGAATGTACCTCTGAGCACATATAGAACAGGAATGCTTGATCATCTACCAATTCAATATATAGCTCATTTGCAGGTTCAGTTGGCATAATCAAATCTTCAGCAGACTGTGTTTGTTGTACACATATATTCAAATGTGAAAAAAGTCGATTGTACACAAACATTGTTGTACTGTGCTTCCATGTCCTTCCCATTTGCCACCCTTCACTTCCTCATTTGCCATAGGTACGCAAAAATTTTTACATTTCACTGTTTGTGATTTATAATTGTAAGGTGCCTTCCTTTGTCCTGTATAGATTCATGATGTGGCGATTGTTAATGGCAAAACAAGGTGATCTATCCAGATCTGAAACCATCTGTGTTTGCGTATTCTTGCCCTGTCTCATATGAATTGTAGTTTCTCGGGGGCAGGAGACCTAGCATTTTATAGGAAAGTTTGTGACCCATGTCCTGTGTCATAATGGAAAGCTTCCCTGACTGGCTGCAATGGACACCAAGGCATGATTCCTGTGTAAGATATAATGCAATTTATGTCAGAAAGTCTGTAGAACTGGTTACAGGGAGAGGTGCCAGGCTGACAGTACCATACTAAGCAGAGTTATTCCCTTCTAAATCCATTGAAGTAAATGGGCTTAGAAGAGCAGAACTCTGCTTAGGATGGAACAGGGCAGGTAGAAAGCTGCTTCAGCTGGCACTGTGTTCAAGCTCTGAACAACATAGCAAGGCATTCTTGTAAATTCAGCTGATGTCTATATGTTCAACTCGTGTATATGAGCAGTTCGGTCATATCAAGTTTGATTGGTGTTCATATTCCTTGCAAAGTTCTCAGCAACCCTAGTACAGAGTAGTTTCCCCTTACCACTGAGCAAGTATAGCTGTTGCCCAAAACGTAGACTTCAGAAGGAGGGCTTAATAGTTAACAATCATGCCTATTCACTTTTACCAGTAGTGTAATCCTAAAGGTGGTAAGTTAACTGAGGTAGATTCCAGCTCAGGGTTTGCTTTATAAAAAAACAAATGAGGGGAAATACGTCGTACCTTGCAACTCTCCTGTGATTTCATTGCCTAATGACAACAATGTCAATTTGGCAGTGGAATAATGCCATTAGCAGCTGAATTAAGAAGAATGTAAACGGTGACCTAGAAAGCTCTTAGGTAAATCTCACCTCAGTATGGTGCCTCTAGACCAGCTGGTACCTCCTCATTTATGGAATAAGGATATTGGGCCAGCACCAAAGGCTGCTGTATGGATCTCTCTGTCTCTCTCTCTCTCTCTCTCTGTGTGTGTGTGGGTGTGTAGCTCTCTGTTATATATATATAACAGAGAGCCAGATTTGGATCTGGATTAAAATCCCTCCTCTAAATCTACTGTTAAGTAAGAATTAATATACTGTCTCTGCTAGCCCATCTAAAGTTCAGGCATGTTTTCTACAACAAATATAAAAGGGAAGGAGCTGCTCTGTGAGGACACAGTATATGGAGTATAGGGTGTTTTCCTGTATTCCTGCTCAGTCCATGTCAGTCTAGGCTATTGTGCAATGAAGAGAATCCCAAATGCATTAATCCAGGAATCTTTATGGGACTGGATTGATTTAAAGTTGGATCCGCATATCGTTGGCTATTGATCTTCCATAATCCTTTGCTTCCTGGATTTTCTTGTGTGGACAAGAGAATGCAGGAGACAAATGATTACAAGAGCACAATTTTTGACAATGTGTAGTTCAAGTTCAAATTTGTTTCACTTGATTGCAAACTAGGAAGTGGAAAGACAAGGTTCTGAGATGTGAAACAGAAATCTTGTGGAAAATCAAACCATCCCTAACAGCCCATCTTGAGAAGAGACACATTTGACCAATTCTGAAGGAAAATGGCAGCCAGTTCTGTAGTATCATGCCTCTGGGAAACAGTCTCTTGGTACTGACCCTCTAAGCACATGTTCCAAAAAAGATCCCAGCAAAAAGCAGCAGGTGAACATTACTAACTCATGTCAGCTACTCTTCCTGTTTATGCAAAATTCAGAACAGAGTGGGAGAAAAGGTTGAAGAAGCAGCCTGACTGGAATTCTGAGTGGGTGCCTGCTGCTATATTTCAAATCTTTAAATATGAAATTAGAGCTGCCAATTCAAAGGGAAACACAATAAAAGCTTCCCTCAATCTTAGGTCCTAGCACTTGTCAATCACAGAGCACTTCAGCTGCCGGTCCTTCTTCATCTGAACCAAAACAAACAACAGCAATTTGAGGATATTCACCAAAACTGCATCATGGTTTATGAGAACCTGCAGGTCACAAGCACTGTTTTGTTTAAAGTACCATCAAAAATCTTCTTTGTTAGCTTTTCACTGAATAATTGAGTTCCTGAAAGCTCAGGGATAGCTTGTTTCCCTTATCTGAAGCACTGTAACATCTGTAAGAAATACAAGCAATGTTGATACTGCATGGATGAATGGCTTTGATGAATGAGGCAGACGAATTTTGAATGTACCCACTGAAGGCCCAGTCCACCTGTTCCTTTATTTTTGACATGCTAAAGACACCAAGCTTGTTACCACATGCAAAGAATATGCTACATGAAGGTAGTCCTCCTGGTGATAGGCTATATTTACCTCTACACCAGAGAGAACTTTTGCAGTAATAATAAGGATGCATATTGATCAGCGTACTGATGACAACCAGCTCCAAAGCTTTGGGTGATATCATGTAATGGTCTGATATAAGTATTAAATCAACTGATGGTACCTAGAATGGATAGGTACTGGCAAACCATTACAGAGTTTTCAATTCAGTGTTCCCTCTAAGCTGTGCGCGTGAGCGGCTGCTCATTGACCCAGGAAGCCCCACTCAGTAGCAATCCGGAGCTGCACAGGGTCTTGCACTGCCCATTTTCCATTTTAAGATTACAGCAGTTATATCCTGCTCAGAATGTGAACTGCTCTGCTCAGTAAGGAAACAAATTAGAGGGAACCTTGGTTTTTGCCCACCTTTATAACTGATTTTAGGACTAGACTAGATGCAATGATGACAGATACCTTTTTAAATGCAGCTGTACCTCAATCATGTATTATGTGAAGAATGCAGCATGTCCAATTTTAAAACCAGAAGTGCTGAATCCTCCCTCTACCTACACTTTACCTTCTTGCAGTCTTGTCCCCAGTATCAGTTTTCTTTCAGTTCTGGCTGAGAGAAAAGGAGAGAAGAACTATGGAATACACGGGCTACGCTCAAACCAGGAGCTGAGAGAGAGTACAGCATGGGGACAGCTTGAGGGGAAAGAGGAGGGTGATTTAACTCCCTCCCCTTCCCAATTCTGAGGCCACAGGAGATTGTGACAACCCCCGAGAAGGTGGCATAAGACAGGCCTCCTACCATAGAGTTTAGGGAAAAGGTGGCCTCACAGAGATTTTAAATAAATAAATAAATAAATAAATAAATAAATAAAACAGCTTCTTCTTCTTTTTTTTACAATGTCAGTATAACAGTTTTGGAGCTCCTTCAAAGCAGTGCATTCTTTCATGATGACACAGAATCCATACAACCTTTCATGATGACACAGAATCCATGCAACAGTGCCCCAACGAGGCTCTCTGTGTGTGCTTGATTCATCACGACTCTATTCCTTGCTCAGGTCCAGCATTATGACTAACTAAGATGAGCTAGTACTTCCTTTAGCAGAGACTTGGTTGAGGAGACTTGCTTGCCTTTACTTTTGGAACAGGTTTTAAGGAAAGAAAATACATTATAAGGGGGGGGGGGGGGGGGGGGAGAAGGCCATTCTAGTACATTGATCTGGAAATCAACTTCAGAAAATGTGGGAACATAGGCAGTACAGTAATGTTTTTGACAATGTAAAACTTGGGATAGAGTATGACATTATGGGAATATAGTATTCAGGGGAGCAGAATGGAGAGGGAGGAAGTTTTCATGGGAATTTCTTTATGAAGCAAATAAACACACCCCTTCAGCATGCTCTAAATCCCCAGAGAACAATGTAAAGGCTTTCCCAGTCTGCACCCTTTCCCCTCCATTCTAGCTAACTCCAGCTAGAAACTCTTGAGTTTTCCTACCACACACTGCTTCTACAGCTGTCTTTTTGTACCTAGGGTAAGTCACCTTCTCCAAACTCTCATTAAAAATGCTTGAGAGAGATCCTCCACTATTAACCAATGACAAAAGATCAATTGACTATCTTGGACTCTTAACCAACCATCAACCTAACAAATTAGTGTTTGGCAAGCATGTTTTATTACATTTCTAGCATTTAAATAATGGAATATTCCATTACAATAAATGGCATTTAGAAAAATCACAGTGATAAGAATTTCAAGGCTCTGCTAAGAATTATAACCACAACCATAACCATACTATTTATAATCATATAAACCTCATCCTCTAAGCAGAATGAAAATTGTTCAGATAAATGTTGGAATTGCCAAAATAAGACAGGTACATTTTATCATATGTGGTAGCTTTGTGATGTAACAAAGAGATACTGGAGATGGGTCCACAAGATGATGCAAGAGATATTGAGAACTAAAATACCATTTTTGCCTGAAATATTATTACTAAACATATTTCCAAAGGAGTTTGATAAAGGTGATAGATATTTGATAGTACACCTATCTACTGCAGCAAGAATATTATATGCAAAATATTGGAAACAAATGGAAACACCAAAAAAGCAAGAATATGTGAATAAACTGTTGGAGACGGCTGAAAATGACAAATTGTCATCAATGATGAGAGGGACAACAGACCCAACATTTCAAAAGACGTGGAAAGAACTGTATGATTGGTACAATATAAATGCATAGCTTAAAGTAATGAAATTTTTGGTATTATTAATCTTTTTAAGTTAAATAGAAACTATGGTAAAAAGATAAGAGTATACAGAAACTTAAGCAAATGTATAGAAATTCTTTAAGTATGGTAATAGAGTTATAAGAAAATATACTGATCTCTTTGTATGTTTTATGTGTGTAAATGGATGTTTGTTATGTAGTATGTTTGTTTGTTGGTGTATAATATGAAAAATAATAAAAGTGTACCTTATGGGTACTTAAAAAAAAATCATCCTCAGTGGGACTGAAAATGCCTTTGGCTGTATGTCATCCATTATATTTAGTGATTGGAATAACATTTCTAACCCGCCTTTCCCAAGAAAAGCCCAAGAAAGTTTAAGAATAAGTACATGCATAAGGCATAAGGCGCTTTCACACACACTAAATAACGCACTTTCAATCCACTTTTGAAGCACTTTGCAACTGGATTTTACTCTGTAAAATAGCAAATCCACTTGCAAATGGTCACTGAAGTGCATTATTTAGCAGGTGTGAAAGCACCCTATATACAATAGAACAATCCAGCAATAAAACCACAGCTCAACAAATCTTGCTTGCCATAAACCAGTGTTTCAGTCACAGTAGTTTATTTGAGGCTCTGCTGGCACCATGGATGCTATGGTGCAGGCCTTCTAGTTTAAATGTTCTATGGGCCATCATTATTCAAGTTGGACTGCGTTCAACCAGTGGATGGGCTAGAGGAGTCCCCAATATGGTGGCTGTGGTTGCCATGGCCCTTCAAAAACTTTCCTGGAACCCACCCAAGAGTTCTTAGAAAAGGGGCAGAGCTAGGTGAGGCTTCTATCCAGCAGGGTTTCTGATTGCCACTTGGAGATCTGAATGGCTGTGCAGATATTTTAAAAGCTGCTTCAGCAAAAGCTGCCACCACAGCATAAGGATCTTCACTCCATTACTGTACGTGTATGCAAGAAAATATTTTAAACAACATGTTCATTTTTAAAGACATCCTGTTAAAAACAGAGCTTCTTCCCAAAATACTGAACAGTTACTATTACAATTATGCATGACCTCACTTTCTGACAATTTGTAGTTACCTCCCATGGCAGCCATTTTGTGGTTGCACCCATAATCTTGTATCAGAATTCCAAAGGCACCTTTGGGCTTTACAAGATTGGGGGGCCCTGCACTAAAGCAAATAGCTTATAATCAGGGTCTGCTTTCCCTGTGTGGGCTTTTGCTACATGCGGTTTGAAAGAAAACCACTCCCTCGGCACCATACGTAACCAAACATGAGCTCTATAGCAGGCTGCCCAGAGGCTGACATATCCTGCAGCTTTACTTTCTCCACATAAGTAAAGTCATCTCATATTTAGCCAATATGGTATAGTGGTTGGACCAGGATCTGGGAGATCCAGATTTGAATCCCCATTCTGCCATGAAAGCTTGCTAGGTGTTGGGCGAACTTAGGCTTGTCATATACTCTCTGCCTAACCTACAAAACATTGTGAGGATGAAATGGAGACCGGGAGAATTATGTAAACTGCTTTGGGTCTCCATTGATGAGAAAGGCAGAGGATAAATAAGTATGTAAATAAATAAATATATACCTCAAGTTCTTAACATTAGACTTACCTTTTCATACAGATTTTTTTTCTCTGTCTCTCCTTGGCTCTACTTTCTACAAAGGAATGTCTCTGTTACCTCTGCACCATCTCAGGAAGACAATGATCTGTCCCAAAAAATAAAGAAGAGCAACAGAAGGCCATTTGGAACAAAAGTACCCTGCAAGATTTCCTTAAGGCTGTTAAGAAGGGTGCCTTCCTTTCTTATCTCCTCCAGATAGTAGCTTCATAAGGTTGGGACAATAATTGAAAAGCCCATTCCTGGTCTAAAGATGATTTTATACTTCTTGGTACAGCAAGTCAGGTGTGTTTCTGGGCAGAGCCACCAATAGAGGGGGCTGGGGGGGGACAAAACTCAGGAGGCCCAGATCAGCTGCGGGCCCTTGAAGCTGGTATTATGCAGTTTCCTCTATCACCAATATTATTTGCATTGGCAATGGAACCCCTTGCTCGGGCGATACGACAGAATTCAGAAATAGAGGGCATTTCCATCAACAAAAAAGAATTCAAGATCAGTCTGTTCGCAGATGACATTATCTTATATTTGTCAAACCCTAAATCGTCACTCTCAGCGCTGCAAGAAACTCTAAACACCTTTGGAAATATATCAGGCAAAAATCTACTGTATACCCTATAAAAGTAGAAGAGAAAACAAAAAATGAGATCAAACGTACTTACACCTACCAATGGATCTGGGATCATCTTACTTACCTTGGAATTAAAATTCCATTAGATCTGTCCAACCTGATACATACGGTACTAACTACACGGATTTACACAAAAACGTCATGGCTCAATTGAACAACTGGAATTCAGGTTTTTTTTATTGGTCTGATAGAATTAATGTTGTAAGAGCTTATATTTTACCAAAATATTTGTATTGTTTTCGAACCCTTCCTATTTGAACAACAAATAAAGAAATGGCAAAGAGACATTAATAAGTTTATTTGGAAGTTTAAATTTCCAAGAACATCACACAGCACTCTCACTAGAACTAAAAGAAAAGGAGGTATGGCGGTACCAGATTTGTATCTCTACTACAAAGCGACAAGTATAGCTACATTAATACGTCAATACCATGACGTAGATTCCTTAGACTGGAGTTGGATTGAAGAAGCAACTTCCAATACCACAACAATAAGAGAAATGATGTGGGACAAGTGCAACTTTTACACAGGCAAGATCATGCCCAATCCGTTTACAAAGGCTATGCTCAAAATATGGTATCAAAATAAAGCAACATTGACTACTCCTCACTCTTTACTAAGTACCTTTAGAAGACAACAATGGTTCAAACCAGCACAAGGCAAAAATACATTTCTTACCTGGAAAACGGCGAACATCGCCAGAATAGTGGGTGTAATTCACAAAAGCTCCATCCTTCGGAAATCTGAAATAGAAGACAAATACAAAGTTAAAATACAATGGCATGAATACCTACAAGTAAGCCATCTAATTGAATCAACAGGCTTTAAGCAGGCAATGTCATCTCCTCTTAAAGGTTTAGAGAAACTTTTACATAAAGGTTGCAATAAAAAAGGCCTAATCTACAAGGTATATGGCCTATTTCTGGGAAATAGCAATGCTAAACTGATGAAATATCAAACGGTGTGGCACTCTGACCTCCAATGTGTTCTTAGTGAAGATCAATGGGAAACCATTTGGAAATCACAAGCTAGTATTTCCAAGGCAGTAGAAATACAGGAAGCATCAATGAAGCTAATGCTTAGATGGTACTTGACACCAGCAAAACTTTCACATATAAGCACACAGGTGTCTCCTCTTTGCTGGAAACTTTGCGGAGTTAAGGCCAACTATTTCCATAACTGCTGGTCATATAAACACATTTCAGAGTTCTGGGGGAAAAAAAAATTATACTACAGATTCAGACACTTACCGGTTATTTGATCCCACTAGATTCAAAATTGTTGCTTTTAAATCTCTGTCCAGATGATAATATACCTAATACTAGAAAACAATTGATCAACATATTAATAACAGCTGCCAAGGTTACTATAGCCAAATGCTGGAAAGACAATCATTCTCCTAGCATAGAATTTTGGTTTCACAAGATATGGGACTTTTTCATTCTTGAAACGATATCTATGTATAACTCAAATGACCAGAATGAATGTGAAATATATAATCCCTTAGGAAAATGGTTCCCCATTATAGAAAAAATAACCTTTGAGAACCTTAACTGGGAAAGCATCAATAAAGCTAGATATAAAATAATGATTTACAGTTGACAAGTTATAAGTTTATCACTCTGTATTCTGTATTCCGAAAGAATGTAATATGATAGAAATTTTATAGTATTCTTTTTTTTTCTCTACGTGAAGCAACCTATATTTGTGTGTTATAATGTTGAATTCTGTATTCCTTTTGAAAAAGAATACAAATTGTTTGGGGGGGGGAAAGAAAGAAATGCATTTAAAAATATATTCTGATGCAGTTTGGACTGCACCCTCTAGGAGAACAAGAAAGGCAGAGCACAGCAAAGAGCTGGGACTTTCTGCAAAGTTTCCCATGAGGCTAAGGGAAACCGTTAATCAAATTTTGCTAACCTCATCAGCCAAGCCTGCACTGGAGCAAGGGAAGACCAGCCAGGACAGAGTGCAGCCAGGACAGAATGCAGAATGCAGGACAGTCTGTGGTTTCTTTTTTCTCTTAGTTCCACCCAGCTCCTGCACAGCCAGATCTTACCAGGGGGCAACCTTGTTAATGTGTGCTACCAAAAAAAGAAAGAAAGGAAGAAAGAAAGAAAGAAAGAAAGAAAGAAAGAAAGAAAGAAAGAAAGAAAGAAAGAAAGAAAGAAAGAAAACAAAACGAAAAGAAAAGAAAAGAAAAGAAAAGAAAAAGAGAACCCTTTGTTGTCCTTTCCTACATTTCTCTAACTCCTTTCCACAACTCTTCCTTCATTTTGCTCTCTTCCTTTCATGATCTGCCATTCATCTATCCCCACTTCTAATTTTTCTCTCCCCACTTTATTTTTCAGTCTTAATGCCTTCTCACGAGTGTTCCCTCTAAGCTGAGTTAGTGTGAGCTAGCTCACAGTTTTTTAGCCTGTGGCTCACACATTTTTGTCTTAGCTCAGGAAGGGTGGCTCCAGAGCAAACTAATTTATGCAGTAGCCAAATCGCTCACTCACAACTTTAATGCCAGCAGCTCACAAAGTAGAATTTTTGCTCACAAGACTCCACAGCTTAGAGGGAGCATTGCTTCTTACCCATCCTGGTTGGGAACTTAGAATGAATTTAATAGTGATATAGAAGCAAACCTCTGTTAATATTGTGGACAGAAGGGGGGGAGTTCATATTTCCTCATAAGGATGTTCCCCCCTCTACCCTTAACATGCATGATAATAAATGTTAATTTGTCTCAGTAGTAACAAATGAGGAACAGAAGTTAGAATTTGTTTGTTTATTTATTTATTTATTTACTTTATGTCCTGCCTTTATCCCCAAGGGGGACCCCAAGAAACTTTAATCATTCTCCTCTCTTCTGTTTTATCTTCACAACAACCCAGTGAGGTAGGTTAAGCTGAGAGGGTGTGACAGGCCTAAGATCACCCATCAAGCTTCCATGGCATGAGTGGGGTTTCCCAGGTCCAAGTCAGACTACACAACCTTAGTTTCCACAGCAAATAGCATTGGGGTCCAGAGATAACCTGGGCGTAGATATTCCCTTTCCTTTCATTTTTGACCCTGGAATTCGCATGATCATCTTGAAGCTGATGACCCAATTTTCACTTTCCTAGTTTTATTTTCTGATAAATTATGCCTGCCACAAATGGACAGACAGTTGGGCATGTGGATCCTTTTATTATTATAGATCCATCCTAACAGCCAGCCAAGTGATTTGTTTTGTTATACTATTTGGTTTGGATCAGGGTCACGTGGGAAGGGGGGCAGATGGAATCTTTGTCTGGGGGTCCATTGTGGTTCTTGGCAGCCCTGTGTCTTGGGCAGATAACAGATCAGAAAACTGTTCTCTCCATTCTGAATTTGTAGAGGAATGCCCACGCCCCTCCTTCTGTAATAGCCCTGGTCCAGGAAATTCCTCCTCATTTTTCTCTCCTTTGGAGACACTGATTACTCAAAACCCAGAAGTATTGAAGTTAATGAGACAAACACTTGTGCTGGAAGGGCTTTGCTGATCTGCACAGCAGGGCACTAGAAACTGATGATGAAGAAAGAACCAAGACAGTAAAGGGTACTGCAGCACATTGGACTGAAATTCATTGATTGTGGCTTGAACTTTCCTGCTCTGATGTTGCTGAACTCTGAAAAGTCCATATTTTTGCTAAATTTGGAGAGTGACTGCCATATGGATTTATCTTAGACCAGATTCCAGACTTCCTGTCTGTATGAGACGAATTTAGATCAGATTAGCAGATTCTAGAAGGCATGAAGTGGCAACATCCGGGATTAGACTCTGCAATGGCCTTTGTGCCATGAAAGAAGACAAGGTTGTCTCTCCACATAAATTTGGGGATGGGAAGGAAAATCTGCTTTGAAGCAAGAAGGCTATAACAATCATAGGGATGTCATAACTTCTATTTAGAATCACTGGCTGATTTCCTCACGATTTATTTATATGGTTGGCTGTTGAAGGGCGTGCGGTGATGACAGATTTGTAAGGGAGGAAACTATAATTCTTTTCAGGATGTGCAAAAATATGCACAGGTCTGTATGCACAGGGGTGCCTATGAGTGCCTGGCACCCTCCTCAAACAGCCATGCCTCCTCCTTTCCCCCTCTCTGTGAAGCACCCGCCTGGCTTGTTGGGGGAGGGGAAGCACGTCTCAGCCTGCGCTCAACTTGCTGCCTGTGCAGTTGTAACACCTGAGTTGCTTCCAGGGCCGGCCCATCATAGACAATTTTTAGGCAGCAGCTTAGAGTGGCCCCTTAAGAAGGGGCTCCCCCCGATCTGCCGCCCCTCCCTTGCCCAAACAGGGTAGTAAATCGCGGGCCACTGCCCACCTTTCCGGGAGGGCAACCTGCTTGCCCAAGGGGAGCCACAGGTGCCATGGGGAACAGCCTGGAGCCGGCCCTGCCTGTGGCCGCCAGCGGGGGTGCTTCGTTTCGCAATCGCAGGTCACCCTCTCACCCCTGTGCCTCTGGCCAGCCGGTGGGGGGGACTCCTGGCATGCCTGCCTCTACCACCCCGCTGCCTTCTTCTGCTGGCCGGTGGGACCCAGGGCACCTGCACTCTGCCCGCCGCCCCAGGCTCTACCTGTGCCGCCTCCATCCACCTGCCCAAGCCGGTCCTACCTGGTGGCCGCCCCGCCCCTGGACCTCCAAGGCCTCGCCAGAACCAGTCCTACTGGCCAGCCTCCAAGCAGGGTCCCAGGCCAGGCCAGGTGGTATTGCCGGATTGACCTTAAAGCAGGAACAGGGAAGGAGGTGGTAAAGGCCGGGTCAGGCACACGCAACAGGCACTGGCGGCTCCCTGCGGCCAAGGAGCAGCTTTCCAGATTGGAGGGCTTAGGGTTGCCAGGCTGCAGGTGGGACTTGGAAACACTCCCCCCCCCCGGCATTACAGAGATCAGGTCCCCTTGAGGAATGGCGTGCATTGGACTCGGCTGAGTGGCCTCTTCCCCAAACTCTGCCCCCCCCCAGTCCCCAGGAATTTTCTAACTCAGAGTTGGCAACCCTGTTTAGACTCCAGACACTGGAGGAAGCCAGGAACTCCTGGCTTTGTTAATGGCCCTGTTATTGATTCATTGGTGTTTTTATGTTTATTGATTGTATTACTCTGCTAATTGTTACTGTAGAACCAGATCAGAAGCAAAGACACTGGGATTGTGGGCTTTTGAACCTAAAATGCATTTATGTTTGAAAATTGGTGGGTGCACCCGGGGTGGGCACCAGAAGGTAGCCTCGCCTAGTGTGCAAAAAAAATCTGGAGCCGGCCCTGACTGCTTCGGGAAGTTCAAGATGAAGTTCCTGTCTTTGCTCTCCTCTCAGATTGCCTGCTAAGGCAGGGGGGGTGTAGGAAGGGGACGCAAAGAGAATAGCCCATTGGCACCAGGGGTTACGGGGCTGTTCAGGAGATTATCGTCTTGCTGCTGCTGCTAGCTAGCCAATGGAACCAGATTGTGTCTGTAAAACCCCGAGGGGCTCTCCCATCTACTTCAGCAATGCTTGCCACTGCAGTGTTCCCTCTAAGCTGAGTTAGTGTGAGCTGTTGTTGTTCAGTCGCACAGTCGAGTCCGACTCTTCGCGACCCCATGGACGAGCTCTCTCCAGGCCTTCCGGTCTTCTGCCGTCCTCTGAAGTTGGCTCAACTTCATGTTCGTTGCATCGATGACCCTGTCTAACCATCTCATCCTTTGCCGTCCCCGTCTTCTTTGACCTTCAATCTTTCCAAGCATCAGGGTCTTCTCCAGTGAGTGCTCCCTTCTCATTTGGTGGCCAAAGTATTTGAGCTTCAGTTTCATTATCTGGCCTTCCAGGGAACAGTCAGCGTTGATTTCTTTGAGGATTGACTGATTTGTTCTTCTTGCAGTCCAAGGGACTCTCAAGAGTCTCCTCCAGCACCATAGTTCAAAAGAATCTATTCTTCGGCGCTCGGCCTTCCTTATAGTCCAGCTCTCGCAGCCATACATGGCTACTGGGAATACCATTGCTTTGACCATGCGGACTTTTGTTGGCAGGGTGATGTCTCTACTTTTTATCATGCTGTTTAGGTTCGCCATCGCTTTCCTCCCAAGGAGCAGGCGTCTTTTAATTTCATGGCTGCAGTCACAGTCTGCGGTGATCTGGGATCCCAGGAACGTGAAGTCTGTCACTACTTCCACAGCTTCCCCTTCTATTTGCCAAGGAGTGATGGGGCCGGATGCCATGATCTTAGTTTTTTTGATGTTGAGCTTCAAGCCCACTTTTGCGCTCTCCTCTTTTACCCTGAGCAAGAGGCTCTTGAGGTCCTCTTCACTTTCTGCCATCAGAGTGGTATCGTCTGCATATCTGAGGTTGTTGATCTTTTCCCCAGCAATCTTAATTCCCGCTTGTGATTCATCCAGGCCAGCATTTCGCATGATGTACTCTGCATATATATTAAATAAGCAAGGTGACAGTATACATCCTTGTCGTACTCCTTTTCCTATGCTGAACCAATCAGTTGTTCCGTATCCGGTTCTAACTGTCGCTTCTTGGCCCTTATACAGGTTTCTCAAGAGACATGTGAGGTGGTCTGGTACTCCCATCTCTTTAAGGACCTGCCATAGTTTGTTGTGATCCACACAGTCAAAGGCTTTAGCATAGTCAATGAAGCAGAAGTAGATATTTTTCTGGTACTCTCTTGCTTTCTCCATAATCCAGCGAATGTTGGCAATTTGATCTCTAGTTCCTCTACCTCTTCGAAACCCAGCTTGTACTTCTGGTAGTTCTCTATCCACGTACTGTTGAAGCCTAGCTTGTAGGATCTTGAGCATGACCTTGCTAGCGTGTGATATGAGTGCAATTGTGCGATAGTTTGAACATTCCTTGGCATTGCCCTTCTTTGGGATTGGAATGTATACTGATCTTTTCCAATCCTGTGGCCACTGTTGCGTTTTCCAAATTTGCTGGCAAATGGAGTGCAGAACTTTAACAGCATCATCTTCTAAGACTTTGAATAGCTCAGCTGGAATACCATCACCTCCACTAGCTTTGTTGTTAGTAATGCTTTCTAAGGCCCATTTAACTTCACATTCCAGGATGTCTGGCTCAAGGTCAGTGATTATACCGTCGTGTTTGTCAAGGACATTGAGGTCTTTCTTGTATAGTTCTTCTGTGTATTCTTGCCATCTTTTCCTAATCTCTTCTGCTTCTGTTAGGTCCCTACCGTTTTTGTCCTTTATCATGGCCAGCTTTGCATGGAACGCTCCCTTGATTTCTCCAATTTTCTTGAAGAGATCTCTAGTCCTTCCCATTCTATTGTTTTCTTCTATTACTTTGCACTGTTCATTCAGGAAGGCCTCCTTATCTCTCCTTGCTGTTCTCTGGAAATCTGCGTTCAGTTGGGTAAATCTTTCCTTTTCGCCTTTGCCTTTCGCTTTCCTTCTTTCCTCTGCTATTTGTAAAGCCTCATCAGAAAGCCACTTTGCTTTCTTACATTTCTTTTTCTTTGGGATGGTGGTGATTGCTGCCTCCTGTACGATGTCACGAACCTCTGTCCATAGTTCTTCAGGCACTCTATCTATCAAATCCAGACCCTTGAATCTATTCTTCACCTCTACTGTATATTCATCAGGGATGCGATCTAGGTCAAACCTGAATGGCCTCGTGGTTTTCCCAATTTTCTTCAGTTTAAGTCTGAATTTTGCAATGAGTAGCTCATGATCTGAACCACAGTCAGCTCCAGGTCTTGTTTTTACTGACTGGATAGAGCTTCTCCATCTTTGACTGCAAATTATATAGTCAATCTGATTTCGGTGTTGCCCATCTGGTGATGTCCATGTGTAGAGTCGCCTCTTAGGTTGTTGGAAAAGGGTGTTCGCTATGACCAGTGTGTTCTCTTGACAAAACTCTGTTAACCTTTGCCCTGCTTCATTTTGCTTTCCAAGGCCAAACTTGTCTGTTATTCCAGTTACCTTTTGACTTCCTACTTTAGCATTCCAGTCCCCTATGATGATGAGGACATCATTTTTTGGTGTTAGTTCTAGGAGGTGTTGTAGGTCTTCATAGAACCGGTCCACTTCAGCCTCTTCTGCATCAGTGGTTGGGGCATACACTTGAATTACTGTGATGTTGAATGGTTTGCCTTGGAATCGGACAGAAATCATTCTGTCATTTTTGAGATTGTATCCCAGTACTGCCTTTTGCACTCTCTTGTTGACTATAAAGGCCACACCATTTTTTCTACGAGATTCCTGGCCACAGTAGTAGATATAATGGTCTTCTGAGTTAAATTCGCCCATTCCTGTCCACTTTAGTTCACTGATTCCTAGGATATCGATGTTCAGTCTTGCCATCTCATTTTTGACCACGTCAAGCTTACCTTGATTCATAGATCTTACATTCCAGGTTCCTATGCAGTATTGTTCTTTGCAGCATCGGACTTTCCTTTCACCATCAGACACATCCACAACTGAGCGTCCTTTCGGCTTTGGCCCAGCCGCTTCACTCTTTCTGGGGTTACTTGTACTTGTCCTCTGCTCTTCCTCAGTAGCATATTGGACACCTTCCGACCTGAGGGGCTCATCTTCCGGCGTCATATCTTTTAGCCTTTTGATACTGTCCATGGGGTTTTCTTGGCAAACATACTGGAGTGGGTTGCCATTTCCTTCTCCAGGTGGATCACGCTTGGTCTGAGTTCTCTGCTGTGGCCTGTCCGTCTTGGGTGGCCCTTCACGGCATAGCCCACAGCTTCATTGAACTGCGCAAGCCCCCTCGCCACGACAAGGCAGTGATCCATAAGTGTGAGCTAGCTCACAGTTTTTTAGCCTCCAGCTCACACATTTTTGTCTTAGCTCAGGAAAGATGGCTCCAGAGCAAACTGATTTATGCAGTAGCCCAATCTCTTGCTCACAACTTTAATGCCAGTAGCTCACAAAGTAGAATTTTTGCTCAAAAGGCTCCACAGCTTAGAGGGAGCATTGCTTGCCAGACATCTTGGTAGGCTTTGATTCCAGAGCAATGCACAGTGCTTCTGAGGGAATACAACTCCCAGACACAGATCCTGATCTGCCCCCCCCCCCGGTTTTTACCTGTCAAGTTTTGCCTAGCCATGTCTCTCCTCCTCTATATTTCCCTAACAATAACAACCCTGTGATGTAGTCAGCTCCACTGTACTAAACTGCCCCCTTAAGCCCCCCCCTAACAAAAATGTTCTGGGCACGGTGCTGAATGTGCATGTATGAAACACTTGAGTGCATTCTAGTGTCTGAATATGCAAAAAGTAACCAAGAAACAGGGCCGAACCAGTCGGGAGCAGCTGAACAGATCAACAAAATCAGCTCCCTGCTTGTGACTGGTGAACAGAATGTGAGCAGAGCCAGTGGGTGTTTGAACATTCCTATTTACCAGTGCACAGTGGCGTGGGCTGGAATATTCCTTGTGACTCAGCCCACAAGCTGCTACTGACCACTGTGATAACTTGGGTGTGTAGTGAACATATTACTCAATGACTAAAGACTGCCCTGGAATGTTTACATTAGGCAGTCATCAAGTTCAAATAGGCTCGGGTGTGCATATTTGTGACACGGGTGTGTATATCTGTGGCATGAAGAATAAACCAAAAAGCTGTCATGAAATGAAGGCCTCCTACAGAAATTTGCCAGTGGCTGACCAGGAAATGCAGACTTCAGATAGCCAAGTATTCCAGATCATGATGTGCTGTCCTCACTGCCGTGTATTTCTTTATGTCTGATGCTTTCCTTGAATTCAGATGTCAGCTGCTGTTAAGCACAACCCTTCCAGCTGTAACAATGTCAGTCACATCACCAGCAAGGATACTGTGCTTCACCTGAGTTGACCAGCATCCAATACACATCCACTCATTTTGGCAGAGGAATTAAATATGTTGGCAGCAAACAAGTCGGGAATGTGCAGGGAACAGATGCTTACCAGCTCTCTGTCTGCCAAGATAGGTTCATGGTATTTTGTTGTTCCAAAAAACTCTCAAGTATAATGAGCTGATAAGTCTTGGCATCACGGTTTTTCTTCTCCAATTTAGTCTGTGATAAGTTTTCCTTCTGAAGCAAGGTCATAGGAGAACAGTTGCTGTATACCTCACCAGCCCCAACATCTGTTTTTGGTGCCTTGCTTTGCATTGGACTGTGCTCAAAAATATCATAGTGACAGCTGTCTAATTGTAATCATCTTGGGGCAGGCTTTTAATGGGTTCCTGTTCTGGTTTTTCCAAGAGGGCTGGTCAGATAACAGAAATCTACAAACATTGCACTTTTTGCACTTGAAACAAGACTCAATCTCACTCCGTAAACTCATTCCCATTTGACAGTGGGAAAGGTAAGGTATAAATATTTCAGAAAATAAATATTCTCGCCATTGCACAAACCAACAGATCAGAGCATGTCCAGATATAGAATTCTGGGAACCCATTTGTGGGCTTTTCCTGTACTTATTTTTTATTTTATTTATTTATTTATTTATTTATTTATTTATTTATTTAAAAAAAATATTTATTTATTTATTTGATTTTTATCCCCGCCCTCCCGCCGAGGAGATGGCTTTGGGAGTGGGAGACTGAGGCCGTGTTTTGGAATAATGAAGCTGGAGAGTTGGAGACCCTCCCAACAGGCAATTCCTACCAAGGTCAGGTGGTGGGGTTGGGTTACTGGAGAGAGAGAACAGCCTCTCCAAGTGTTGGGAAAACCTTGGAGGGCAGAGTACAACAGGGCTAGCAGGCCAGAGAAGGACTGTTCCACCACAGAATCAAAAGAAGGCTTCACATGCTGGCAGAGGGAGAAAGATGAATCCTCCTGAGACTACAGGCCCATAGCTAGGAAATTTTCAGTGAGGTGGGCACTGGGGAAAGTGGTGCCCCCCAAAAGCCCCAGATGTGTCCTCCCTCACCAAATGAAGGTGAGTTTTGGGGCTGGCCCAGCCAGCCACTGCGTGCTGCTGTCTTCCTCGCTTTGTCCGTGCCACCCCCGTCTCTCTCCTTCCCTCCCCAATGCCAAGGCATGGAGAGAGCTCATGTGTACCAGTCAGGATGTTATGGGAGAAAACGTGGTCCTGAGAATGTGCCACATGCCTCTGAAAGCCAGCGCTCCGGCTCTTTGCTTCCCTCTCAGAGTTGTGAGGGGTGTGGCTGTTTGGTTGGACTTTTTTTTTTTGATGGGTAAGGAGGGAGGGGGGAAGCGAGAAGGGAAGTCACGCACCTGGAGCAGCAAGGGAAGGGGAGCCCCTCCCTCTACTCCCCCCCAGCCTGGCTCCACAGACACCTCAGAGGTGGCAGCTGCAGTTAGCAGTGGTGCGAGGCTCCGCCATTTGCTGCTTGCACCAAGTCCTTTCAGGGTGGTTCCCCCACCTGGCTCCATAGGGGTCCCTGACTGCCAGTGAGTGGATGGGAAGTTAGGGGGCCTCGGCAGGAAGTCAGGGCCGTAGCTCCCTGGGAGGGAGTTACAAAGTGCCATGATTAAGAAGGGCTCTTGTTGGGTTGGCACCCATCTAGCCTCAGATATCAGGAGCCCCCAAAGCAAGGGCTCCAAAGATGATCTGAGTAGACAGGCAGGGTTATTCGGGAGAAGGCTGTCATTAACATACGATGACCCCTAGCTGTATAGGACTTTAAGAGATCACGTGTTTATTGGTCCTATGTGTAAAAAAATAGCACATTATGGAGAAAGGTGTGCTGTGTTACTACTGATATGGTACAATCCATTCTACCATGCCCACACTCTTTCATCTCATTCTGTGCCATATGTATAGACCAGACCTGAGTACTAGGTAAAAGGACAGGAGATATAGCCGGGGTGATAAAAGCAGGAGAGGAATAATAGGAGAGGAAAAGGTTTCCAAATGAACCAACCACTTGCTTAAAAAATGTCCTGCTTATGAAATTTCCTGGTTTTGTGAACATCCCTACCAGGTTTTGGAACAGGGAAGTCACTCTGTCTCTCTCAACTAAAGTCCTCTGCTGCCATCATTTTGTGGTGAAGGACATGTGGACGAAGAGCTTCAGATATGGAAGTATCACCTGCCTTGCAACCCTCCACTGAATCCGCCACTAACACTAACGTCTCAGGGGCAGGAACAGGCTGTGTCATTTGAGAAGAAAGGTAATTTGCCATTAGGTTACTGCTCAGCTTGGCTCCGTACCGAGCAGCAAGATTATTTCTTCCTTCCATGCTAACTTTCCGCAATAACTTTTTGACATGAAGAAAAGTTGTGAATTCAATCAAATAGTTCTCCCAGAATTCTGAACTGGTACAGTCCCAAGAAGCTGTATTTAATTAAATGCATTTTTGAAGGCATAATATTGCTTCAGTGGAAGGCTTTTCTTTATTATGCTGAGAAACCAGCAATAACGACAACCAGAAATTGTTGTCAACTGGACTCTGCTCACACTTCCCTAAGTATGTTACTCATTTAATCTCTCCGAACCTGAATCAGTGTTGGGGGGGAAATGATAATGTCTTAAATTTCTCCACACCCCCAAACTACTAGATACTCAGTTTGGTGCAGTGGTTAAGAGCACTGGACTCTAATCTGGAGAACTGGGTTTGATTCCCCAGTCCTCCACATGCAGCCAGCTAGGTGACCTTGGGTCAGTCACAGCTCTCTCAGAGCTGTTATTTCAAGAGCAGTTCTCTCAGAGCTAACTCAGCTCCACCTACCTCACAGGGTGTCTGTTGTGGGAAGAGGAAGGGAAGAACATTGTAAGCAACTCTGAGACTCCAGAGTGAACTACTACTACTACTACTACTACTACTACTACTACTACTACTACTACTACTACTACTACTACTACTACTACTACTACTACTACTACTACTACTACTACTACTACTACTACTACTACTACTACTACTACTACTACTACTACTTCTTCTTCTTCTTCCTCTTCTTCTTCCTCTTCTTCTTCCTCTTCTTCTTCTTCTTCCTCCTCCTCCTCCTCCTCCTCCTCCTCTATTAATAAAGGAGCAGTTGGCAGTCCTCTAAAGGTCTTTCATGGTGTGGAAGCTTCTGAACTCTTTTTTCCTGTACTAATCTACTGATGTCATGTTCAAGATTGCATGGGAAGTACCATATCAGTATTGTCCCTACAAGAAAAATGCAGGAACTCATTTAATCTCAGCCAAGCCCCCCCCCATCCCCATGCAGTGGAAAGAGCCTGTGTCGTGACCTCTTTTCATATAATCTTGTATGCTGTGTTGGAGTAATATGAAAAATATACTTACGATGGCAAGTCCCACTTAGGTGATTTCTCTTCAGAAGGGACTGGAGGTGTGCACAGAAGTTTTATTCAGATCTGGCTCCTTTTGTTTGTTAACATATTCCAGGTTATTTAATATAACTAAATTATACCTTCAGGGTTAGAGGAAGGCAGTGGCAAACCATCTATGTTTTTCCAGAAGTCGACTGCTACTTGATGGCACTTTACATACACGCGTGTGTTCAGGGTTGTTACTGTATTTAGGTATAGTTTACAAAGGTTTCATTAGGAAACACATTCTTACATGTAACTCCCCACCGACTATCCAATTTGGATTAAACTGTCAACATTTTTAGATCTCCCACAAGGGATCCTATCTGTCAAACTGCAGACAGAGAGAAGAAAGGATTGTTCTTTCAGAGGACATTAACATTTTCCTTTGTTAATCAGGCACTCTGGAGTCACGTGGATTTTTATCCTACACATTCCCACTGCTGGGTTTGTGCCCGATTTTTAAATAAAAATGGCAAAGGGTGCTAAACCCTGTACAAATATACTTAATTTTAGCCTGTTTTTTCCCCAAACCATGGCCAGACTTAATTTGATTGTGGGCCCAGGGCAAAGGGGGGAGCAGTGGTACATAAGGAAACACAATAACACAACTGGCTTGGGAAAGAAATTCAGCCACGGCTTTATTGAATATAGTCACAAGAGCATTGGCACAGCATGGGGGTGGATCCTGCACTGGGCAACCTGCCTGCTTCCTGATATACCTCAGCAGGCGAGCTAGGAGGGGGGAACTGTGGAGTGGCAGCTCCCAGGATCCACATGGGCCACTGAGTGGTTCCCTTGTCACCTAGTGGTGACAGCCAGCCGACAGCCCCCGAGCTGAACATGCTGCTGATTGGCTCCACCCCCTTAAGGGAGTCCCCAGAATGGGCGAGGTGGGCACACAGGCACAGCTCCCCCCCCCCGCCCGAGGATCCATCCTAATGCCCAAACCACCCAGCCAAGCTGTGACAAATGCAGTGAAAGAAAACAAAGTAACCGAAACACAATCTGTAACAACCAAGAAAAAAGGGAGGGTGGAAGGGAGGGCCAGAAACCAACTGGGGGGGAGAGTCCCCGGAGCAACCCAACTAAACAGGAAAAGGGGCAGGCCCAGGGGGATGATCCTGAGCTCCAGGCCCACCCAGTGCTCTGCCCCCCCCAGCCACCAAAAAGAGATTGGCTGACTGATCCCACTGCAGGGCCAAGCCCCCCCCCCCCCCCCCCCCCACCCACATGCAGCTGGCATGAAGTCAGCCAAAGTCCTTCCATGGTCCCTCCCAGTCCCAAGCCACAAACACAGCCCCCGGTAAGTCGAGACCATTGCTTTCCACTATCCATGAAGGGATGCTCTGTATTCTTGGTGCTTGGAGGAGGCAACAGTGGGAGGGCTGCTGGACCTCCTGACGGCACCTGGTATTTTTGGCCACTGTGTGACAGAGTGTTAGACCGGATAGGCCATTCGCATGCTCCAACACGGGCTTCTCTTATGTTCTTATGTAGTTTGACAAAAAGAAGAAGCTTCAGACCTATGCAAAACCTAATTCTATGTTTCAATCAGTTCAGTCAGAAGCAAGCCCCGTCATTCAATGTAGGTTTCTCCTTGGAAAGTTAGCCTTAGCCACCCTTCCAAAATTAACGACAGGGTGTGCTCAGTTTAGAAGTTGATGTTTACTTTCCAAATGTACATCCTGGAAGGGACTCTTGGACCCTTTAGAAAGAATTGGTATCATTCAATCTAAATGAATCTAAAGGTTGTTATTGAATCTTAGGTTCGTGTAAACCCTTTTTAGCTTCAGTGTAAACCTCATTATAGGTCAGGCTACTTACACACTGAGTTTACAGTTCCCGCATCTTCTTTCAGTGTCATAGAACAGCCATCAGCATAGCAGTGAATCATATCCTGCTTTTACAAGGAAAGTGTCTGCTGGAGAATTACTTTATTCTGTCCCCAAGAGAGACACCTGAGAACTAACCCAATAACAGCAGGCAGCTGCAGCAATTAATTTTAGAGATGATTTGCTGCAAACCACATTAACTGGCAAATAGATATAAATATAAGACCAGTGCTGTTCTTATTCCAATCCTATGTAGATGGGTGATGTGCTGTGTAATTGCTTTTCTGTGCAATGTACCTTCCTAAAACAGTCATTCGTCTTGTGGAAAATGCTAGAATTGTCTTTTTACATTTCCAGTCAATGTTTCATCTTGGTTAGAGAAGGACTATTTAGGCAAAGAGGAAGGTAAACCTCAGGAGTTTCTCCTCTTCCCTTACCCTGAAGCTTTCAGCAGAACAACGGCTAGTACCCTAGGTGGGAATTATTATTACCACCACCCTCAATTTGGATATAATAGAAAGGCAAACATGTATGGAATGTCTGAAAGAAGCTTAAAAAGGTAAAGGTTCCCTTGCTCGAAAGCCAGTCAAGTCCGACTCTAGGGTTGCGGTGCTCATCTCCGTTTCAAAGCCGAAGAGCCAGCGCTGTCTGAAGACGTTTCCGTGGTCCTGTGGCCGGCATGACTAAACACCAAGGCACACAGAATGCTGTTACCTTCCCACTGAAGTGGTACCTATTTATCTACTTGCAATTTCTTGCTTTTGAACTGCTAGGTTGGCAGGAGCTGGAACTAGAGACGGGAGCTCACTCCGTCATGCGGCAACTCGGGTCTCGAACTGCTGAACTACTGACCTTCCACAGCCTGCAGTTCAGCATCTTAACCACTTGAGCCACCGCAGCTCCTGAAAGAAGCTTAGGAGAGAAGAAATGTGGTGTAATCATCACCAAGTGTGATGGTTAGATCCCAAGAAATTTTGAGAAGATAGTCTGGGTTTGAAAAATAAGTGAAGTTATAAAAAAATCCACTCATTGTTGTGATAGGGCTTTAAGACAATTGATAGCTCAGCCCTGACCAGGAATTCGTCATAGGTCTACTAATTTCAGCCAGATTGCTGATATTTAGGCCTGGGAATACTATAGTCTTGCTTCTGATTCATGACTTTGTAAAGAATGTCTGGGAAACAGCTGAGAAACCACACGCTATAAGAAGATTTGACAAGGTACATAAAAGATGAACATGTGTGAAGCAGCTTGGAATATATTTATAGGTTTTTGGAATTCTTTTTGGAGGATAACATTAGTCATGTGTTTCTAACAATATGTGCAGAACCTTTTGGTACTTACTGAGCCTCATTTTTTAATTTTGGTTCCTTTTGAGAAAAATTAAACAGAGAGTTGAGGCAGTGGGAGGGAAGATTTCATAAACAAGACCAATATTTAGGATGTGGTTGGAGTAGGGAGTGTTCACACTTTATCCTTTGATCTATTGGCCCTACATATTTGGAACACTTACACTGCCAAAGCAGATATGCAGTTTTTTATACAGTGGAGATATGAATCATCCATCAGTGTGCATTGCATCATCATCATCATCATCATCATCATCATCATCATCATCATCATCATCATCATCATCATCATCATCATCAATCTGCATTTGACTCACCCATGCATCATGTTCCCCATTCCAAAGGGCAGACAATTCTCTAAACCAGGGGTGTCGAACTCATTTGTTATGAGGGCCGGATCTGACATAAATGAGACCTTGTTGGGCCAGGCCATGTGTGTCATAAAATGTAATGCCGGGTAGTGGAGATATAAACTTTATAAAGGACACAAACACAAAGGGTTTTTTTAAACTTAAAATAAAATCATGTTTAAAACATTAGCACTCTTGCAATATTTTGTTTATTTAACAGTGTCTGATAACAGACACCTCTTGCTCTGAATTATTGCATCACAATATCTGTGCTGTTACAATCTTGAGTATCTGTAAGCTACAAGCCTACGATGACGCAGCAGCAGCAGAACTGGAAGAAGAAGCAGAAGACAGCCAGTTCCACTGCAGGCCTGATAGAAGCCCTCTGGGGGCCTGATCTGGGCCCCCAGGCCGCATGTTTGACACCCCTGCTCTAAACTGTTAATGTTCTCTCTCTCTCTCCCTCTCTCCTTAAACTGGATTTGTGATTGTGCATAAAACAGTCCTATTCTGTTCTTGAAACACACTGTGCACAGCTAACCAGGGGGCATAACCTATCATGTGATAGGGCAGCATGTGCCAGCCACTGCGGTTTATCTGCATTTCCCATAAACCAGATACCATGGGAAACTATTGGTTTTTTTTAATTCTAGGAAGTAGCATACCTTCCTTATCTTCAAAAACCACAATCAGGGAGCATTCAGTTTCTGAGAATTTAGGGATTATAGACTGTAGCCTTTCATAACTAAACAGAATAATTTTAATCACTGATCAGGATATACTCAGCATAAATTTACAGTTTTGTGCATATAGGTAAGCACTCTCATGCCTACCCAAACTAGACTGAATTAATTTTATGTCTCATTTTGTCATGTCCATTAACACCCTCTGTAATCCATCTTCGCCATGATCTGTTCTTGGGACCTTTCACCTGCTCTGCAAAGCTAATGAAGATCCATGCTGTTTGCCAATCACACTACCTGGCTGTTAGGATCAATGCTTGAGATATGATAAGGGTATAATCAGTACAAATGGAACTAAAAGTCTTCATTTTCAGTGAAGGTTTGAAGGTGGCTCCTTTTGACTTTGTTGTTTGCTGAGATAAAACAATCCTACTGGAGGTATTTTAGATGGTGTCAATTATTAGTACTGTAGTTGCATAGTACAGGTATTTCATGACAGCCTTGGGTTCAAACTTCATAGGAGAATGAATTCTGTCTCTCTGTTTCTCATGGCCAAACTAAATGATACATTTTCCCCAACTCGACTCTAATTCCACTCTGCCAGATGGCAGCTTCTAGGAATTAATTTCCCAAGCACTGCAGGGAAACTGTTTGCCCTGTAGAGGGGCTACATACACACTTTTAGCAAAGCCAACACCCCTGGGCTGCTTTGGTTTGAGAAAATGGCACAAGGGGAAGCTGACCTCCAGTCTAATTTCTCTCTACGCTGCACTAGGGAGTGCTGGTGCACAACATTGTAACTGGCAGCACAGGGAACTTACATGGCAGTGCAGCCTACAAGTGAACTGAGAAGTCATCTTCCCCCTCCATTGGAAACAATGGTGGATGGGGACACCTCCTTTTATGGCTCACAGAATTGGACCCTCTGGTCCAATCATTTTGAAACTTAGAAAGTTTTTTGAGGAAAGGCACCAACAGCTATGCTGCATATTTGGTGCCTCTACCTCAAAAAACTGCCCCCTCAGAGCCCCAGACACCTCCAGATCAATTCTCCATTATAGGCTATTGGGCCCATTGACTATAATGGTCCTCATAGGCTATAATGGAGCCGGAAAAAAATGATTTTTTGTTGCTCACCCCTGTTAATGCTTTTCAGTATGATTTGTACGCTTCCTTGAGTCACAGGGAAAAGTGGAATATAAATATTTGAATAAATAAGTAGTTTGGGCAGATTGATAACATTTAAGCAACTTCCTGTTTGTTAGGTTAGGCAGGGTACTGACAGTGATTGTTCCACCTCTGTTGTATTTGAGCTGTAATGCTGGTTGTCATATTTCACTAAAAAAAAAAGTAGACTGCAAGAATTTTTTTCTCCCCTAAGTGCTGGTATATTTTCTAAGGCTCAGCACAGGGCAATGGTCCAAGGCCAGGTTTGAAAGGGATGGGTAGACCTGTTTTCCGGAGGACAGGTCTACCAATATAGTGGAAAGAGGTGGGTAGACCTGTTTTCCAGAGGACAGGTCTACCAATATAGTGGACTGGGGCATGTGGACCTGTTCTCCAGAGGACAATCAACCAATATAGTGGAAAGTGGTGGGTGAAATTTGACTTGATTCTGTTTTCTCTTATAACGTTTAAATTATTCTTAAAATATAGTTTCAATATAATTTAAAAGAATTTATTCTGAGATATTTATAAGGCTTTGGAAATGATTTTCTAAAAAAAACTAATTTATGCCGTAGTCAGACAACTTTAATGCTACTAGCTTTTTTGCTCACATGGTAGAATTTCTGCTCACAACATTGTGGAGTTTAGGGGGGACATTGGCCCTGATCTGAACCAGGGTCCTGTGGGCAGTGCTCAGGAAATTAGCTCACAGCAGCTGCTGTCTGACTGAGGAGAATTACAGTTGAATCGGGGAGCCCCAGTCCAACTAGATAAGAAAAAGAATGTCTAGTGTGCCACTCAGCTGTTGTTCCTGTCTGTAAAAGCCACAAACCACCAGTGGAAAGCTCTGATGTTTCAGGGTTTCCCTGCCCTCTATCCCCCCCCCCCCCCCCGCCACTGAGCCATTTCTGATTCCAGGAAAGCTTATTCCCAGGGTCAAAGGACTTGCTTGTAACAATAGCTATGCTGGTCAGGTGGATTTAATGGGGAAGTGAAAAAAGAATGAGGTTGCATTTTTTCCCCCTTGTGTGTGTGTGTGGAACTCCACCACTCATGGAAGAGAAAGAATGGAGTGGTTTCTTCCCCTGCCCTCTACCCACTGCAGCCATCCGAATAATGCGCCCATCCATTACCTGTACCTTTGTAATCCCACGTTCTGCATTGCTTGCCATATGACGGCCTGGTCAATTGGCCATTCACACTCTCATTTATTTTTGTATTCCTAATCCTATTGCTTTGTTCAGTTGCACTGTTTATTATACATTTTATACTGTATGATCACATTGTTGTTCACTTTGGTCAGTTTTGCACTACTAGTCCTGTTGCATTATCCATCTGATGTCATACACTGTATGATCTCTCTCTCTGTGTGTCTAGATAGTTCTCCTACAGCCGTCCTCAGTGAGAAAGGGCTAAAATAAACTAATTAACTAAGAAAATAATTATTAGTATGCAAGTCCCTTGACCCCAGGAATAAATTCTCTAAGCATTGGAAGTTGCACTGGGAGAGGGGCAGGCAGGGAAGATCCCATGATACTTGTGCATGTGGATCACAGGATTCAACCCTGTGTTTTTCAAGGACTAGTGAGATAAAGGGTCATAACTGTCTTCAAAATTTTGCTTATAAATTTAAGTAGATAGTGCAGCTTTCTGAATGATCTTGTGCCCATGAGGCTAAACATCTGTCAAGCAAATTGATTCTCCACAGTTTTGAATATCCATTTTGCAGTGTCATGTGCTGTCTTTTGGAATGTCCACGGATTTTTATGAGAATTTGTAACTGAAGAGTTAGGTGTGAAAAACTTTGACTATAGTTACAGGTCTGTTCCCCCCCCTCCCTTGCATACACCCTGCTCTGCACAATATAAGAGCTAGTAATTCATTGGTAATAGGCTGGCTCAGATGGTAGATTAGGCTTTGCTTCTGCACTCAGGGGAACCACTTCGATGTCTGAATTCTCCTGAGCCACATGTGGGCCAGGAGGTCAGAAGATCTAGTGCTCAAAACTTACACTGAAGGTTATGGAGGTCGTCTTGGCAAAGATCTGATTACATCGCAACTCATATGTTACACTGTTTTTGAGAATACAGGTAACAAAACAACTCCAATGAATGTTCAGCATTGCTCAGTTTAACATTGCAGTGTACTTTCAGATATTTCCTTACAATGTGCTCTGAATGGCCACTCATCTGACTACTTGGGGCGAATAAAAATCTATGCCAGATAACTAAGTAGGAAATTTTTAGAGAGGTTGCTCTTTAGAAAAATGTTGGCCACAAATAACTGCCATGGCTGGACTTGCTAGTAAAAACCTTTTTTTTTTTGCCCCCCCCAAGGGGATTTTTTTTATTGCTTTTCTATAAACTACAAAGAAAATAGGGAGGGAAATCTAATAGCTACAGGAGAAAGGAAAGTTAACCACTAAAGCCCAAGTAGTGAAGATCATTACATAAGTTTATAAAATGATTAATCTAATCTATTAATAATACAATGAACTTGAATGTTTAACTCTAGCCTATATTCCCCAAAACCCGATATCAATTACTGTTTAAGGCAATCACAAAAGCATCAAAGATAAATGTAGCTTCTTAAAGGTGGAATTCAGAGTTCCTCAGCATCTCATTTCTTGGCATTTCTTTTCCTCAAATCATAGTCTCTTTTGGGGGCCGCAGCCCCCAACTCCGAATCAGAAACCTCCTCCAATGTTGAAGAAGAGTTTTCACCGCTTTCTTTACTCTGGTCGTCATCTTTGTCATCTTCTCTGGACCTTCCCAGTTGCTGCTTCAAGAACTCATTTGCTTTCTTAACAGAGTCAGTTCTTTCTTTTTTTCTCATTTATACTGAAGAGTAAACCTTCGGGAACCAGCCATTTGTACTTTATGTTGTTTGTTTGTAAAAACAATGCCAAGTCTTTGAATTTCTTTCTAATTTCAAATGGAATGTCTTTTAGTATCCGTATGGTATTACCGTTGATTTTCAGGGGTGTACCTGATGTTGTTTTCAAGATTTGATCCTTCACTTGTCTTTTAGAGAATCTAACCACTATTTCTCCAGGCAGATTATTTTTCTTAATATATTTTGAATATGATCTGTAGACCACATCCATTTCGCTTTGAAGATATTCTGTTTTCAAATCTGCCACTTTGCTAGTAAAAACCTTTATGGGCTGGTGATTTGGGGCTCATATTTGCTTGTGTTGCCTTAAAAAGCAACCAGACTAGCAGTGCAATCCTCAACAGATTGCAGTGTCTTAACCCATTGCCTTCAACTGTCTTAAAAGAGTATGGTAAAAATGAAATTAAAAGATGCCTGCTCCTTGGGAGGAAAGCTATGGCAAACCCAGACAGCATAATAAAAAGAAGAGACATCACTCTGCCAACAAAAGTCCATATAGTCAAAGCAATGGTATTCCAAGTAGTAATGTATGGCTGCTAGAGTTCGACCATAAGGAAGGACAAGCACCGAAGAATAGATGCTTTCGAATTATGGCGCTGGAGAAGACTCTTGAGAGTCTCTTGGACTGCAAGGAGATCAAATCAGTCAATCCTAAAAGAAATCAACCCTGACTGTTCCCTGGAAGGCCAGATCCTGAAGCTGAAGCTCAAATACTTTGGCCACCAAATGAGAAGGGAACACTCACTGGAGAAGACCCTGATGCTGGGAAAGATTGAAGGTCAAAGAAGATGGGGACGGCAAAGGGTGAGATGGTTAGACAGTGTTATCGATGCAATGAGCATGAAATTAAGCAAACTCTGGAGGACGGTGGAAGACAGGAAGGCCTGGCGTGATGTGATCCATGGGGTTGCGAAGAGTTGGACTTGACTGTGCGACTGAACAACAACAAACTAGGTAACCCTCCCAGATAGGGTTGCCCAGTCCCTTCGACATGCCAGTGGGGGGGATGGAGGGACACTCCAGGAGCTGGAAGCGTCACCCCCAACATGCCAACTTCACCAGAAGTGACATCGCGTGCAGTGCCTATGTCACCTGGAAGTGACATCGGCATGTTGGGGGCACCTGGAAGTCACTTGGAAGACACCTGGAAGTGACATTGGCATGTCAGGGGCAACACACTGGTTTTTTGGGAAAACTCTATGGTAAAATTTGCCCAAAAACCAGGGCATCACCCCCCCCTCGATGCCACCAACATGCCCATGTTACTTCTGGGTGATATAGTCATGTTTCTCCACATTGCTGTTGGGGGGATTTCCTTCCACCAGCTGGCTGGCTGGTGGCTGGCAGGAGCCCACAAAACCAGGGATCCCCCACCCCCAACTGGGGACTGGCAACCCTACTCCCAGAAATAGCATTGTTAAGAGAAAGTCTCTTAATTTCTCTTTACCCAGTTGTTCCCTGAGATCCAATAATCTGTGTTTTTTTGCTCTTTTTAGGAATTTAGAGCCTGTTTCTATTCAGTGCCATTTGGATCAAAGAGAAATTCAAAGAGAGAAAATGCAGGAATGGAGGTTCTGCAAAATTTCCCTCTGCAGAACTTCAAAGGCAGGAAATCTCTTCCCAAACCTTCCTATCCTCTTGCTAGGGCACCACCATGTGGTGTGTAACACAAAACAACTGCTAGGGCTGACATTACAAAAGGGTGCATTGATTTCTCTACAAAGAGAAATCCTTCTTTTTATAACAGAAAAAAAGAGAAGAAGAAAAATTAATGGCTGTATTGGAAAAAAAAGTTAACTTTGGGAAAAGAAATTCCCTTCCTCATAACAGCATTACTCAGAAACAACCTGTAGTAGCCAGATCCCCAAGGAATTACAGAGCCATGTGCTGAGATATTGCTGTTTAAGCTTTTCCACCCATGCATGGCTTGTCTCAGCTAGACTTGGGCCATGAACAGATTGGCCGGTTGATGTGGTTTGAGCTCACCCCTAATTACTCTGTCGCATTTTGTGACAGGAATTTTCGATCAGACTCCTACCCGGCCACACCGCATGCTTCAGGTTAGAGCTGCACCTCAACCATGGAGTCTAGTCTTATTTTTTTGTAAAAAACAACAACAACCTTTGACCTTTAGAAAAAATGTCTTGGGTGCTCATGGGTGCCCATGCACATATGCTCTACCATTTTGAAAAACAGAACGGCGAAACTGGAACTAAAGGTTCACACTTCCAAACCAGTTTGAGCACGCACTGGGGGAGTTCAGACATCCGGAAACATGAGATAAATGTGCAGGGATCTGTTAGCACTAGAATTCATCCACTGTCTATTTACTCCATCTCCAACTTGTCTTATGATGGGGTGAGTACGACTGGGGAACGGCTGTCTGATGTGGCTGTGTGAATCAGATGGCTTAATCTGTTAGGGAAAAGTAACTATATCGGGCCAAACTGCCCATTTGACTGCAGCTTTGGATTTCCATAACTTTTCTAGGATTTCCTACAGTGTCTTTTCCATATTCATGCCTAGTGGATATTATCAAAGCGGGGCATAAAGAGCATACAGGCAGGGTTGCATGATGTCTATGCATGCACGGGCTTGATGTGCAGCTGTGTCATGTCATTATCTTTTTGAGTTTGGAGGGGTTTTTTGCATTTGTGTGTGTGTGTGTGTGCACGCGCGCCCCCCTGCCTGGAAGTCATGGTGACTTCTGGTGACTCCTACTAGGGCACGGAAGATGTTCAGAGAAGTGGCTTGATAGCCTGCCTCTGCCTCCTGACCCTGGTATTCCTTGGAGGTCTCCCATCCAAATACTTGCCAGGGTCGGCGCTGCTGAGCTTCTGAGATCTGATGAGATCAGGCTTGCCTGGGCTATCCAGGTCAGGGTTCATGTTATTATCTTGTGTGGCTTTTGATATTCCAAGATCAGTTTTTATTTATAATCAAACTTTCAATGCTTTATGACTGTGGGGGAAAGTGTTTACCAGTATCATAAAAGCAAAGCATGAGCACCGTTCCTTTCTTCTGTTTGGATTGTTCCCATGCTACCTATGGATCTGTTTCTAATAGATAATGATCTCCCTGCTTTACGTCAGCAAAGATTCATTATGGTGAGGCTCCTTTGCAAAATGCTTTATCTATACCTTCAGTAATTACAAGAATACATTGGCTGGCTCTCTGTTATCTTGTTGGCTAACAGATGCATTGATGATGAAACAAACAACAGTCAATCTTCCTAATGAATGCAATCAATCACAATATACATACTTCACAACAGAGGCCTAGAAACATCCCTCCAGTTCCGTGTGGAACAAACTTTTACTGGAACAGCATGCAAAGCAATATGGGTGGGATTTCTCAAGAATGCTGGGTTGGTGTGATGAAGGGGGGAAAAAGAGGAAACGCTGCAAAGCATGGAGCTCACACATTGGAATGATTAATAAAAAAATTAGTAAAGGTAAAGGTAAAGGTTCCCTTGCTCGAAAGCCAGTTGAAGCCGACTCTAGGGTTGCGGTGCTCATCTCCGTTTCAAAGCCGAAGAGCCAGCGCTGTCCAAAGATGTTTCCGTGGTCATGTGGCCGGCATGACTAAACACCAAGGCGCACGGAACGCTGTCACCTTCCCACTGAAGTGGTACCTATTTATCTACTTGCAATTTCTTGCTTTCGAACTGCTAGGTTGGCAGGAGCTGGAACTAGAGACGGGAGCTCACTCCGTCATGCGGCACCCGGGTCTCGAACTGCTGAACTACTGACCTTTCACAGCCTGCAGTTCAGCGTCTTAACCACTTGAGCCACCACAGCTAAAAAATTAGTAGTCAGGTGAAAAACAGGGCATAATGGTTTTACTATACGGAAGACAAAATACATGGAGCTGCCTTATATTGAACCAGATTGGTAGTCTATCAACATCATTCAGTGTTGTCTACTCAGTGGCTCTCCAGCATCTCATGTCAAGGTCTTTCTCATAATCTGCTACCTGATTCTTTTCAATATAGACAGGGCCGTAGCTAAAGACTTCCTGGTGGGGGGGCCCTGGGGAAAGTGAGGAGGCCGGAGTGTGTGCGTGCGCGCGCTTTGCGCGCGCGCTGTACACACATCACCCGGAAGTGACCCCACTGCATGCCTCACTCCCACATACATGTCAGAAAAGGAACAACACGTGTACGCTCGTGTGGCTACTCCTATGCAATGCACGTTTTACTCAGCAGCAATCCCCCATGCAGTCAAGGGAGTTTACTCCCTGGAAAGCCATGCATGGGATTGCCATCATATGGTCACAACACCCCCCCCCCGTAACGCAAGAAGTGCCACCCGGAGAAAAAGAAAGCCCCGGTGCCATTCCCACCCCAGGGCGGCAAGCGCACCCCTCTCTCTCCTTCAAAAGCGCCATAGCACCTGGAGAGATGGCGGGGGCGGGTGGGTGGAGATGGGGCGAAGCGTGGTTTCAGCTCTTCCATGCCTGTTTGTGGGCCCGCCGGCCGGCCGAACGAGAAGAGGCGGTGTGGGGGAGGCGGTGTTTTTCCCCTCGGCGGCTGCCGCCGCTGCAGTTTTTCTGGTCTGTGGCAGGACTCGCAGGAGCTGCCTGCCGCCCCCGGAGCCCTCCCACGCACGGCAGCAGCTCGGCGCGGCTGCGAGGGGCTGGCGAGAGCGTCTTTGCCGCTCCAAACGAGGCCGCCGCCGCCGGCCAGGCTAGGCCGCGGGGCTTGCCGCTGCCACCAGGGAAGAGGGACTGCCGCTTTCCTCGCGAGAAGGGCTCCCTCCTGGGCGCGGAGCGTGTGTGAGCCGGCCCAGGTGCCCTCCCCTCGCCTCCGCCCGGGCTGACGCTGGATCTTGCCCGCCGCGCTTGGCCTCCCTCCGGGGCGGGGCGGGGCCCATCTGGTGCGGCTTAGCAGCAGAGAGAGAGACGCGTCTTCTGGCACCTCCTCCTCACGCCCCAGACGCCGAAGAGGGCCGGGAACCTGCTGCCGCGGCGGCACAAAGAGGCTGGCGGGGAAGGACGCGCCGCATGCTCCCCCCGACTGTGGGGGCCCCGTTGCCGTTCCCCGCCGGGGGGAGGGGGAGCAGAGGGTTGGGGGAGGGGCCCCACAAACCTCGCGGAGGGGGCCGGGCCCCGTGGGCCCCATGCGAGCTACGGGCCTGAATATAGATGACAGCGATTGGACCTGGAACATCTCCATACATAGCAGATTATCTACCACTGACCCATGGCCCTCCACTGGAAATTCAGAGCATGGCAGCCTTGATCTCTTTGCATTTATATGTTCTTATGTGAAAATCAGATTGTTGGCCCATCTAGCTCAGCATTGTCTATGGTGACTGGCTACTCTGTTCTTCTGGTGCTTTTTGGTGTGATGAAACCCAGTGAGGTGTATTGGTTCAGATGTGAGACTAGAATCTGGAAGACCATGGTTTGAATCCAGGCTCTAACAAAGGTTAGTAAAATGTGAAAAAGAGGGCCCATATTAAAAAACTAAATGTAGTAGAAAATATATAGGATAAGATACACGTATTTATTAATTACAAATTTTAAAACAGGCCGAAACGCGTCAGGTCAGGTTTTTAAGCCCGTGTGTATTGCCATGTGTAAGGAAGACACCAACCTGGCTGTAATACAGCAGCTCAGTAGAACTGAAGGACGGCAGGAGGGGAAGGATCAACCTTGCAAGTCTTCACAGGAACTGTCCGGTACTCAGCTTTGCAAGAGCTGCACAGCTGAGATCTCTTAATGGACAGCTGCACTGGAGACAGGGAGGGGCAGCGTCTTAACAGGTCCTTCAATAGATAAAATAGCAAAAGGTGTGGGGGGAAAGATAACTCGCGTTTGGTGGGCAGGATGTTTTCCTACCTTGTGGAGTTATTGTAAGTGCTATTTTAATTACTTTTTTGTATTTTGGCAACCCCCTGAAGGACGTTTGCTTTATCCTTAAAGCATTGTTAATTGAGGTTGCCTTTGTTGTTTTTCCGACAATAAAAGCTTTTTTTTGCCTAATTTGCCAAGCCTGATTGTGGAGCCTGAAGTATTCTGCCAGAGAACCCGAAGCCTGTGTCTTACACCATGTTATTTATATATTTGATGTGAATGGGCCCTTATATATGTTTTAAAAATTGTAATTAATAAATACATGTATCTTTTTCTATAGATTTTCTACATTTACTTTTTAATATTGGCCCTTTTTTCACATTTTACTAACCTTAGGTTCTGAATTTTAGTGTTACGATTCAGATTTTTGCCCTTTCTGTCTCTGCTTGAATCCAGGCTCTGCCACTGAACCTTGCTGGGTGACCTTAGGCCAGTCACACTCTCAGTTTAACCTACTTCACAGGGTTTTTGTGAGAATTAAATAGAGAGGAGAACAATGTGAACTGCTTTGGGTACCCATTGGCTAGAAAGGCTGGGTATAAATGGAGTAAATAAATAAGAACCACTTGTCTTTAAAAGAAGTCATGGGGAGTGGGTAGGGGGGCAATTAATGATCTAATATTTAGATTTGGATTTAGATTGGCTTTCATATGTATGCCTGTAGTATGTTGTGCAGTAATGCACGCCAAGAAACCATTTAACTCCTATCAGTAAAGTTTGGAGACTGCGTCTTCCCACTAACAGTGGTGTGCACATTGGGTTGATAGGAACCCACAGGAACAAAAGCCTTCTGCTTAAGCGGATTGAATTAACAGTGGGCAGCTGCAGTCACTAAATGGAGCTCCTATATTCAGAGTCAGTAACTTTCTGATTTCCAGCACTGGAGTGGGGAGCAGAAACAGAGAAAGGCATTGGCTTTTAAGCCTTACAGGGCCATCTGATTAGCTCCTGTGTGACACAGGAAGCTAGATGGACCATTGGTCTGATCCAGCATGGCTGCTCTTATGTTCTTAAGAAAAGTCTTTTGCAATACTTGCTACCTGAGATCCTTTTTCTAGAAATGCCCGGAATAGAACTGGGACCTTTTGCATGCTCTGTGACTGAGCCACAGTTTGTTCCATATTTCTCATGCCTCCAAGAATTTCAGTTTTTCCTTTCAACCTGCTCAGTGAAGGAAACAGGATCCTGTGTCAGGAGCCTTCTGGTATGCATAAACCGTGCTCTCTGATGTCCTTGCATTCCCATAGACACGTACAGAAGCAGGCACTCTTGTTTTGCAAATCCCACCATGCAGAATATCACACATGGCTTTGATGCTTGTCTTGCATGGCAGGTTAATGAGCATATCGAGTTTTCCAAAAGCAGTCAGCAGAGCTGCTTCGCCACATTGTGAGCTAGCAAAATTTTTACACCATTCAGACCAAGACCAGAAGAGCAAGGGAGCTCTAGCCTTGGTACCTAGGCACTCTGATATCATTTAACAACAGCTCTCCCCCCCCCCCCCCGCCACCCTGCACACACTCCACAGCTACTCTGTACACTATCCAAAGGGCAATCCTAAATAGAATAGCACCCTTTTAAGTGGCGGCCTAAACTAAACAATACGTTTTTGAACTAGTTGGGTCTGAGTTCCCTGGACCCAAACCACTTCCATCTCCTGCCTTCCCTCCATGCCTTTCTCTGAGTTGAAAGGGCCCCATGAGGAGTTATTTGCATAACTCTGGAACTGCAAACACTTGGACTACTCCATGTGCAGTTATGCAAATAGCTCCCCACTGATGCCATTTCGGTTCAAGGGAGAGGTGTGTAGGTGTGCATATGGAAGAAGGCGAGAGACCCCTCCTCCTGCCACACTGGTGTCCCAAGTCAAACCAGCTCCTCAAGGCTTTCAAAGTGATGTTCCCAGCAGATCCAGCTCATTTTAAAAGTGATATGTAGTTTAGCCCTTTCTAAAAGCATTCAAAGATTGGCCAGTTAGTCCAAATAAAAATGTGAAATTCAACCACCAACACCCTACCTCCTCGGCCCTTTTAGAGCTGCACCTGTATTAACTTGAAAACGTGATGACTTTTTAAAACTTTTGGAGCTTTAATGGGGGCAGAGAGAAGCAGGAGGGTGTTGCCTTTCATTAGCTGGGCCCTCCATGCTGGAAGCCTTGTGGGTGTGCTCTAGGCTTGCCAAGTGTACTCACCCTTGCCGGCGGGGGAGCCTTGCCGGGCTCCGGGAGCTCTCCCAGGATGTGTGTGTGCGCTTTGTGCACGCGCGCCACCAGCACATCACAGGAAGTGACGTGCTACATTGCTCACGTTGGGGTCATGGCCAATGTGAGCGACGTGGCTGCGTCACCTCTGGTGATGCAGCTTCAGGGGGCGGAGTTCCCCCCGGGGCCCGATTCCACCGTGGTGGAAATCGGGCATCCAAAGCAGGGTTTTCCCCACCCCCTGCCCCCACTTGGCAGCCCTAGTGTGCTCTCTTATGGCGGCACCATTAAAAGCACAGAGGAAGAGAGGCCAGCCTCTCAGCTGTGGAGGAAGCTGCAAGCAGCCCACACAACTCAATTTCCCCAGTATAGAGAGGACTTCCCCGGACTTGGTGGGTGAAAAGTAGGGTTGCCAACCTCCAGGTTGTAGCTGGAGATCTCCTGGGATTACAACTGATTTCCAGACAATGTGATCGGCTCCCCTGGAGAAAATAGCGGCTTTAGAAGGTGGACTCTATGCCACCCTCCTCAGGCTCCACCCTCAAAATCTTCAGGTATTTCCCAACCCAGAGCTGGCAATCTTAGTGAGAAGGAAGGAAAGAATGTCTATCTGGGCTGTGCTGAGGAGAGCTGAGGTAAGGCAAGTGCCCCCAGGGGCTACTACAGAACAGACGGAGGGTGAGAGGAAGGCAAAATGGCTCCATCTCATACCCACATAGCAGCCCCTGGGGTAGCGCCACAACCATCAGCAGACCCCAGATGTGTTGAGCCCTGTAGAGTCTACTGTGGTGGCTGTTGTACGGCGCTGAACTGAAGAGATGTACGCTCTGCTCATTAACCAACAGAGAAATTTTAACAGCTGATAAGCACTGCTTTCCTCAGAGCTGTGCTGTGAATTGTGATGGGTGAGAGGAAAAGCAGGTGGCTGTGGGTGGGGCTTGAGGGTGGGGAGGGGACTGGAAGGAGAATATTTCACACTGTCTGCCTCCCCCCATTTTTTGGTTCCCTCCCCTTTAAATTCAGGGTAATCTGCTTTTATGTATTAGCACAATACTTCAGTGACAGCAAAAGCCATAACAATCAGGATCCAGATTTAGCAATCTGAAGTTCCTTTGTTGGCTCCCTTCCTTTCCTGCTCCCTTCCTTCCTGCCAGCAGTACACAAACCTGTATCGGGTTTTGAGTTTTGCTGCCATTTTCTTGACTTCTCTAGACCTCCATCCTATATTAGATCACTGCTTTTTAGGCTTGTTCCTATTTTGTCTCTTTTTTAACTCATTTACCTGCCTCCATAACACCCTCTCTCCTTTAATTTAATTAATTTATTTAATTCCATTCATACTCCGCTCTCCTTAAAACCAGCTCAGAGCAGGTGACAACATCTTATAAATGTACAATTAAACCCCTACTAAATACAATCTAATTAACTTCCCTACCTCCTAGGGCCCCTTTTTACAGTCTTCATTCAGCTTCCAAAAACCTTTTAATTATATTAAAAGTGACAACTGGCCCTTCTCTCACAAAATATGGATCAAAAACAGCTTTGTTTCTTGAAAAGCTGAACATTCCAAGCCATCCCACCTACTAAGTCAATCCGTGTCGGAAAGCTCACTGCCATGTGAACTGTTCAATTAAAATGGGCCACAGGCAGACATAGTCATTGGAACTGCTTAGGGTGTCAGCTCAGACTGATAGAATAAGATTGTTCTGCTGACTACTTTGGAACTTCAGGACAGAAACTGAGCATAGAGTTTTTTAAAAGGTAGGACCTTGGGGGGAGCAACCTGCTTCCTAAGGCCTAGGAGGTATAATGACCATTCTGGAGCAATTAACCACTTTCATTCCAATGGTCAGTGTAGCTGTAAGGCTCTTCCCTATGCACCCCATGCATGCATATAGCCTCTGAGAACATTAATGCTTTCAGAAAGCTAACAAGATTTCAGTCTTTAAAGGTCTCACCTGAAAGATGCTTGTGAAGTCAGATTCATTTATTGGGCTAATGCGCTTTGAAGATAAAAAGAGCTCTCTAAGTGTTGAGTTATTACATTCACCCTGTGCATAATGTGAAACTTTTGGCATTGACAGTGTGTGTTGCTTGCCTCTGTAAAATATTAATGTTTTGCAGAGGGCAGAAAGAAAAGATGTCTTTTATGAATGTGGATTGCATATTAAAGGCTAAAATACTGGCACATCGGCTGGGGCTTGGGGCATTATGATGTCCCTTCACATACTCTAACACATTTTCCCCAACCCAGATAACATCACTGAACCATCAAGGCATGCCATGCCCATTTAATTTAGGCAGTAATGAAACATTAAATATCATTCAACGATGAAAAATACATTAAAAGGTTGAGTCCTGTCTGGAAATTTCAAAGCAGGGGCTGAAATTTCCAGCTGTCTCTGCATGCTTCGGCTCAGGCTATTCTATTCTGGAAAGAAAAATCTGATATTGTAAATGAAGGCAGGAGAGTGAATCTATATGTCCTTGTTCTTCAGATCCAAAGTGCTTTTGTGGGCTTTCACAGAGGGGTGCAGCCTCATCCAAATGAAGCTTTAAAGGGCACAGTAGCCAGTATGCAGTTTTAACCATTTTAGCAGAATAGAAGAAGCAGGTAGACACACAGGGCAGTTCAAGTGTTAGTTGTTTATTACTGATCCACACAAAGTTTGTTTTTGTATCCCTGGAATACTCTTACATGAGTTTGCATGTACTGGTGTGAAAATGGAACTCCTGCATAGTTTCTTCACCACAGCGTCTTCACCAAAGTTCCTCATAAATTGCTCTTTAAAACTTAGAAAAATACTCAGGTTTTCTCGGCTGGATTGCACATGCTTGGTGCGTGAGCACTCTTTTATTGCTGTTTTGGAACTGTGATTCATGTGCAGGGAAGGCACACTTCTTTCTCTCATCCCACACTCGGGCTCCATCTGGGAGTTTTGTGCCTCCGAGACACACACCAGTAAGGATGGGCATGAACTGGGAAAATGCAGTTCGTGGTGGTTTGTTGGTGCACCCACAAACCGAACCACAAACCATCATGAAGTAAAAAGGCTTCATATAAACCAAGGGTGGCCAAACCACTGCTTGTGAGCTGCATGCGGCTCTTGGAGCCTTCTTCTGAGGCTAGTGAGGCTTCCCAGGTTCCCTTCAAGTTGTGCCGATTCCCCCCAATGAACCATTTTTTCCCTCAGCACAGGGGCTGGTCCTTCACAATGGTTTAATCTGGGTTTGCCCCGCCTCCCCTCAGTCGGGGCCTGTATGTCCTATGCGGGGGGGGGGAGCTTTCACGCCCCCCACAGCAGTTCTCTCCTTTATGCTGCTGTTGTTGCAGGAGTTCTCTGGAGCTAAGTCACTTGGTTTATCTTGGGCTGGGGAGGTTGGGAGAGGGGCAAGGCTGGCATCCATGGAGGATTGCTAGCTTTGGGGTGGCTGGGTGGCTACGGGCCCTTACTGGGGTCACTGGCCAAATGTTTTGTACTGGGCTGGTGGGGGGAGGAAGGCCGGCAGGATGGCCATGGGCCCTTCCTGTACAGTTAACATTTAAAAATGGGTCTCATTTTGCAGACTGAAGTATATTAAAGTGTGTACTGGATTTGATTGTGCAGAATATTGCCTTATGCCTTTCTTGCCCCCTTCCTGTGCATTTTAATCCCTATTTTAAACATGTTTTACTTAGCAATAATAACTCCTATTTTTCCCATGGGATTTACTTTTAAGCTGGCACATTTATTTATTTACTTCATTTGTACTTTGCCTTTCTCACCTAATGGGAACCCAAAGCGATTTACACCATTTAGTGAGGGGCTGTGGCTCAGTGGTAGAGCATCTGCTTGGCATGCAGAAGGTCCCAGGTTCAATCCTTGGCATTTCCAGTTAAAAGATCTGGCAGCAGGTTGATGTGAAAGACTTCTCAGCTTGAGACCTTGGAGGGCCGCTGCCAGTCTGAGTAGGCAGTACTGACTCTGATGGATCCCATTGGTCTGATCCAGTATGTGGTAGTTTCATGTGCTCATATTCTCTCCTCCATTTTATCCTCACAACAACCCTGTGAGGTCATTTAGGTTGAGACAAGGTGACTGGTCCAGGTTTACCCAGCAAGCTTCCATGGCAGAGTGGGGATTCAAACCTAGTTCTTTCAAATCCTAGTCCAGCACTCTGACCACTTCATCATACTGGCAATCTGACAGACAGTGCAATCTTACTAGAAATGCAGAATTAGAAAACAAGTGGGAACCTGCAAGGACTTGTGGGGGGGGCATCTTATTCCCCTCCCCCCACACACTAATTTTTCTTTCCCTTCCCTGAAAGCCCACATAGTCTTTTCCTGCTTTCTTCTTCCCACCTATCATCTGCCCCTGTCTTCAGCTTTCCCTTCTTCCCTGTCCAGGAAAATGATGGTTCAGTTGCATGGTGGGGAATCTGCAAGGACTTGCAAGTGATACTTCACCTTCACCTATATCTCCCTCCCTGCACTGTTTCTTCTTTCCCTCCTTTCGGCAACCTTTCTCTGGTTTCTTCCCTCCCATACTTCAGCCAACCTGTCTTGTATCTGTTCTGCCAACTTCAAACAGGATGAAGGATGTCATGTCCTGCAATGTCATTTTCAGGTCAAAGGTCAGGTGATATCACTTCCTAAGATTCCCCTTTCTGATGATGTCACATCCCGCACCAAAACCCCACCCCTTCCTGTGATGTCACTTTCAGGCCACTCCCCCAAACCTGCCTCTTCCTCCGAAGTCACTTTGTGGCTCTCAAGTGTCTGTCATTTACTCTATGTGGCTCTTACATGAAGCAAATTTGGCCACCCCGGATATAAACTGTGAGGTTTGTGAGGTTTATGACATGGTGGAATGCCCCCCTAGTGTGCTAGAGACACCAGACTCACAGAGAATCTCAATCTAAATCTCCTCTACCTGCCATCCAGGTTTGGTGAGAATTGGACCTAGGGGGTTCAAGCTACACCCCCCATCAAAGAAGGTGCCCCCAGGAAAGTGCTTTCTGGGGAAATGAGGTGGAGGTTCAGTGGGTTCAGGAGAGTATAGAATGCCCCCCTGGTATGCTAGAGACACCAAACTCACAGCAATTCTCCATCTGCCTCTTCTATACTTGTCCACCATGTTTGGTTAAGATTGGATGTATGGGGTTTGATTTATCCCCCCCCCAAAGAAGATGCCCCCACCCTCCATTGTTTTCAATGGAAGGGGAAAACAGCAAAAAAGCAAGGGCAATAGAAGCCCAGCAGAACAGAATCAAAGTCCCCCAAGAATCTCTGCAGTAGAAACTGAAGGTGGGGGGAATTTTAGCAAGCCCAGCAGAATCAGTGCAGTGTCCAACAGAACCAGTGGCAGTACAAACCCAACAGGACTAAGATCAAACCACAGAATCTCCACAGTAAAAACTGAAGGGGGGGGGGCATTTTTCAAGTCCAGCAGAACCAGTGCAATGTACAGAGTGCTCAGCAGTATCAGTGCAGTCAAAGAGATGCAATGCCAGCTCAACAGGACTGATGTCTAGCACAGAATTACACTCCAAGCATGGAGGGGGATTTTGCAAGCTCTGTGCAAAAAAACAGGAACGGAACCCAAACCAGCAAAGGGGGGGGGGGAAACCTCTTGAAACTGACAAGAGCATCCAGGAAGCTGATAGGAACCTCAGATACAGAGAAAACAAGAAAAGAAAACAGTCCAAGGCTGGAGAATTCTGCTCTCTCTGTTGCCTTGAAGTTCCTCTCCCTTGTTGCGTTGGAGTTTTGTAAACAGTTTAATTGAGTGGTGACAGTTTTCTGGAAATGTATCCATTCACAAACAACCACGAACCCCTACGAACAGCATCAAAGTTCATGGAATGTTTGTGCCAGACGCCTTTCCATGAACATCACTTAATGAACCACAAACTGGCCAAAATTCATGATGAACTTTACGTCATGAGTCAGTTTGTGCCCATCCCTACACACCAGCTTTTTTTCTGTTTCTGGGCACAGCATGCAGGGAAAAGCAGCTTTATCACCACCACCACCCTTTTCACCTCCTCAAACCAGCCCATGGAGCCAATGTGCATCAGGGAGCCACAAAAGTCCCTTTGCATATGTAATTCAAAGTCCAACAAACATGAGGACTTTGAAACATGTAGATGGAATTTCAGCCAATCAAGCCCAGGTCAAAGTCCTCCTTAATCTCTGGGGGGAGGGGAATCATATATCTTTGCATCCACACAGTGTAGACCTGCTGAAGTCTTCCGGGTGGTCAGGGGTTTGAGACCTACCACCTACTGGTACAAACCTTGCCCTTCCAATCTGGTTTCAGACCTGGTTAGGGGACTGAAACAGACTTGGTTGCCCTGGTAGATGACATGCACTGGTAGATGGACAAGGGGAATGCAACCCTATTAATTCTCCTGGATCTCTCAGTGGCTTTTGAGGTTCCCCAAGATTCCATCTTGTCCCTCATGCTTTTCAGCATCTATATAAAGCCCTGGGAAAGGTCATCTGGAGACCTGGGCTAAGTTGCCAACAATTTGCAGATAACACTCAGCTCTGTCTCGTACTACCAGCAGATCTCAGGGAAGCTATGGGAACTGCCTGGAAGCAGTTTTGGCATGGATGAGGGCTAACAAGCTGAAACTTAATCCTGACAAAACAGATGTGCTACTGGCAGGGGGAAGGCTTGACCCAGGAAATTGTTTATCCCCTGTTCTGGATGTGGTTGCACTCCCCCTAAAGGAGCAGATTTGTAGCTTGGGGGTGCTCCTGAATCCAGGCCTCTTGTTGGATAAAAGGGTGGCCATGGTGGTCAGGGGTGCCTTTCACCAGCTTTGACTAGTGTGCGAATGGTGGCTCTTCCTGTGCAGAAAAGATTTTGCCACTGTGGTACATGCCCTGGTAACATCTAGATTAGATTACTGCACGGAGCTCTATGTGAGGCTGCCCAAGAAGACGGTCTGGAAGCTGCATTTGATACAGAATTGTTGCCAATGCACTAAAGGCGCTTCAGGTTCTTTGACTTATGTGGCTAGCCAATAAACCACACAGTGAAAACAATCTTCCAGGCAGTAAAGGGTAATAAAAAGTATTTATTCGAATAAAGGAACTCCCCTACAGCTTAATTCAGCCTGGGAAGTTCAATGAGTGGATACAGAGCACAGACTGATATACTCTTCTTGCTCCTCCTTACTTTACATCATCACTGACATCACTTAGGCATGCTCAGTTCAGTTCTCTTTGATCAGTCAGTCATCAGTCTCATCTTTGGCTCACAAAAGGGAAGCTGGCAGAGTTTCTTACTCCTACAACTGCAGGTGTAGGCCATTATTCTTGATTTACGGCTTTGTTTACAACTCCCAGTCTTCTGTTCTTCTGGCTGGACTTTCCAGGCTGAGGTCATTCTCAGTATTGTTCTCAGCTCAATTACCATCATTGTTCTTCTTTAGACTTAATATAGGCACATAAACATGTTTTAAAGCATTTCATAAACATAAAACATAAAAACATAGCATTACAATAACATTTTGTGACTTTTCTATTAAAGAATACATAGACATATTAAAATACAGCATTACAATACTGTTTTCTCAATTATATTGCTTACCCAAATTCTTTTAATATTTTAAAATAGCTTGTTGCATTAAACTCTCATAAAAATCTTCAATTCACTCTTTAGATTTCATTTTGGTCCTCTAGAATATGTTATACAAAATATTTCTGATTATTAAAGCATCTTACACTTTTTCTATAACATTAAAAGTGTAATTCTACTTTGACCAAAAGGAGATGCTGTTTCTTCACCACAAATAATTGACCCTCTAAATACTGCCAAGAATCTTCTTAATTGTTTCTGTGACATCATTTTGCCCAATATTCCCTTCTTTAAACTTGACAAGGTGAGGATAATTAATAGCTTTGTTTTCCAAACTTAAGTTTCAATTGGCCAGGGTCCACTAGTGCACCTGCATGTGCATCCTTATTTCAGCAAACAGTTTTCAGTTTAAACAATGTCTTTAGCAAAACTTAACTTTCTTATAGCAAAGCTTTATAGTTAATTTAAGCTTCTTATACATTAGAATAAGACACCAAACAATTATATTAAGAGAAAGGATCTCTATATAATAACATAACTTTTGCTACTCAATAAGGTTCTCCCCTTTAAAGAGAGTGAGAAGGAATAACTGACAGTGTTACCTATAAAGCACAGCTTTTCTGTTACCTGCATCTAGACAATGTTTCTTCCTTTTACAATACAATACATACAAAATTCTATCATTTTAAATGCACATGATCTGTCTCTCACATAGAATAAAAACTGTTTTAAACTTTTTACCTCTTGCTCGCAATTGACACTACTTGATCTTTGCCAAGCTGACCGAAATTTTGGCAGGAACCATCAATGCACCTGGCAGTTCAAAGATCTCACTCCTTCATAGCTTCAAAGCTAACTAAATTAATGAGCAAAAACACTCCCCTTAAAAGTTATATCCTTTTTCCTTCGTTAGCGCAAAAGCTTGAAAGGCATGTCAATTAACAAAGATTGATGGTTACCCAATTTTATAGTACAATCCAACAGAGCCTAACACTCTCAAAACAGGGTGTCAACTGCTCCACGAGAATTCCCAAAGGATTTCTTTCTAAAGTGGTTTAATACAGAAATAATCAATTAAAAAAATCATCTGGGGGTCTCTTAACGCCCTCTACAGAATGATGGGGCCAGAGTGTTGACTGGAGTGTGTCATAGTGACCATATGACTCATCTGTCTCTCTCTGTCAGTGTCTTCTGCCAGAGGGTAAAGACTGTTATTGGCCCTCCTCCCTGGTTATAGTGTTGTCTGTGTCTTTCTTGAATTATTTTAAAATTTTGTTTTTAACTATTTAATTGTTTTAACATTTTAATGTGCATCTTTTTGGGGACCCTGACTAGGTGGAGAGGCAGCATAAAATGTTTTAAATAAATAAATAAATCTTGGCTCTCTTTTTTGCCTACCCAAGTCCTGAATTCTGCTGGGAGAGTTCCTGAGTGTTCTAAATGGGATCTCAAATAATTCACGCATGGGAATCTTGCAATTACTGCTATATGGGAACTATGATTGCATTTCGAAAGCACTACCCAGATGCCTGAGCAATGGGTTGTGAATGTCCTGCATCACAGTGCTTTTCAGCATGATTCTAAGCATGTACCTACAGAGGCCAGTAACCATCTGGTTACTTTGATGGTGAATGATGAATACTGTCAACTGCACAGATGTAAAAAGCAGTACATACACTTGAAATACAACTTGATTTATGAACAAATCATTTATGCAAGAGTACAAAGTGCTGGACTTGGAAAACAAAACCCAGCATTGCCACCACTGTTAAGTTTGATTTTCAAACAAGTGCTTTGTGAGGACTTTAGGATCACCACTCCTGCAAAAAGCAGCACTCTCCTTTTAATACAATGGAGAGGATGGGTCTGTGTATACATCTCTGTGCCAGCCTGAAACAGATGCTCCATTTATTGATGAAGAAGCCCTTGTGAGGAGAGGACATTAGACCTCTCATCTCTCTAAAGAATCACCAGATCAAAGCAATAATGCACAACATCTCACCTTGCATTTATTCCTGACCTGTATAAATCCCACTGTGTGGATGGACATTTGTTAGGGCTTGTTCATTCATGGCTGTTTATTACTTTATGGCTGCAGCATCATGTGCTGGCTTGCATGAGAGAATGAATGAGATCGAAACACGGATAGAACTATCAAATCGCTTCACATCCCCATGCTTTCCCATAGCTCATATGTTCAGCAGAAAATCATAATATGAATAAGTGATGTGAAATTAAATACATGAGTGTATGAACCAACAAATATTTTGGAAAGACACGGGCACAGAATTACTCATTGTGCTTTTTGCAATCTGTGTAATATGAATCTCACCCCAGAAGAAGAGTAGGTTTTTATACCCCGCTTTTCTCTACCTTAAGGATTCTCAAAGCGGCTTACAATCACCTTCCCTTCCTGTCCCCACAAGAGGCACTTGTGAGGTAGGTGGGGCTGAGAGAGTTCTGAGAGAGCTGTGCCTGGCTCAAGGTTACCCAGCAGGCTTCATGTGGAGGAGCGGGAAATTAAACCCGCTTCTCCAGATTAGAGTCTGCCACTCTTAACCACTACACCACACTGGCTCTCAACCCCACAACTGTCCCTGTCTGCAGGGCCATAAACTACGGAGGGTGGAGGCAGCAGGGCTCAAGTCCTCGTGGGATTTCCTGGAGGGCTCAATGCCTCCCCAGCTGCTGCCAGGTAGTATAATGAAGCTGCTCAGGCTCTCAGGTTCTCAAATTCAGTCAGTCCTGTTTGTAGCAACTTAACAAGTTCCTGGGAGGCACAGGGCTAGTTTTACTTTTTTTGTGAACATGAGAAGGAGGGGGACCTTCAGTGCATAATACTGTCTGTGAAGAAACAACAGAGAGATGGGAAGAGCATACAAGGGGGAAGGGAAAGATCAATCCATCTAGCAATCAAGAGGTCTCATGGATTGAAGAATTTGCTGTAGCCTGCAACACAAACTCTCATGTACATACAGCTAGATTTGAGTCCAGTAGCACCTTAGAGACCAACAATCCATTAGAATGGATAAAAGGAAGTACTTCTTCACCCAAAGAGTGATTAACACATGGAATTCACTGCCACAGGAAGTGGTGGCGGCTACAAGCATGGACGGTTTCAAAAGGGACTTAGATAAGCATATGGAGCAGAGGTCCATCAGTGGCTATTAGCCACAAGGTATAGCTAGGTTTAGGTTCAGTATCACCTTAGAGATCAACAAGATTCTGGGGCAAGTGATGCTCTGTCATCTTGGTGCTTGAGGGGGGGTCAACAGTGGGAGGGCTTCTAATGTCCTGGCCCCACTGGTGGACCTCCTGATGGCACTGGTATTTCTGGCCACTGTGTGACACAGAGTGTTGGACTGGATTGGCCTTTGGCCTGATCCAACATTGGCATCTCTTATGTTCTTATGTTCTAACAAGATCTCGGGAGTATAAGCTTTCTACAGTCAAAGCTCTTTTTATTGGTGTCCGATGAAGGAAGCACCAACTCCCCACCCCCGAATCTTGTTGATCTCTAAGGTGATACTGAACCCAAACCTAGCTGTTCTACTGCAGGCCATCATGGTTACTGTCTGAAACTATCTGATGTAAGTAATGGATCGTGAGAATGACGGTTTGCCTTCACACATGATACTAATAATTGCATTATTACTGTGTCCTGATGTCCCTGCCTTAGAGAAAGAAATGATCCCATCTCCATTTTATCTTTAGCCATGGGTGTGGGGAAGTGTTACCAAGGACCCCCTTCCGACTACCTAGATGTGTGCTGTCTGCCTGATTCCATCCTGGCTAACTTTGCTTTGTCAGCCATATTGGGAGCTAGCAATGCCTCACTTTGGAGGAGGTGAGGTCAAGGTTCTCCTCAGGCTATGCTCATGAGTGACCAAAACCTTGGACAGAGACTGATTCACTGGTGGGACATCTGCATGGCTACCCACTGCCACAGGGGCTTGCAAAGCCAGGGACCCACCTTGTGTCTATCAAGATAATTTCATCAGCAAATGCAAGTCTTCCTGGGTGCAAAATCTGATTGCTATCAAGCAGCTAGGTGAGCTGATTACCTGTTGCTGATCTCCCCTGGCTGTCTCCTAGCCTACCAGTCTGCTCCAGGTATGGGGGAAGCCTCCACCCTCTCAGTCCTTTTGTCCACCCTGCCTGGATGCAGTTGGCTTTTGTCACCTTTCCTTTTGTCATGGCATGGAGGCATGGGGGAAGCCTCTACCCTTCCAGCCATTCTGTCTACCCTGCCTGGAAACAATCTCTGTCACATTTCTGGGATGTGCCTTCTCCCCTTAACTCAGAGTCAGGAGATCCATACAGTCTCATCCTGGACACACCCTGAATTTCTGAAGCTTATTTATTTGACATTCTTTTGTGCTGCTCCGCCAGCCAAGTCTCATCCTGTCCACTTGCACAGAGGCTGCTAGGGTTGCCAGGTCCTAAGCTCTTGTTGGCAGGGGGTGGGAGAGAGCTCTCCAGGAGTGGAGTGGTGGGGCAACATCACCGCGCACAGTGTCCCTGACATGATGATGTCATGCAGAAGTGATGTCATCAAGCCAGGGATGTCGTCTGGCAGTGCTCTGGTGTTTTGGGCAGAACTTTATGGTTACCATAAGGTTTTGCCCAAAATACCAGAGTGTTGAAGCACGACATCCCAGGTGTGATGACATCATTTCCACATGACATCATCGCATTGGGGACGTTGTGCCAGGTTGTGGCTGTTGGGGCTTCCCCCCATCGACCAGCTGGCTGGCAGTGGGCAAAAGCCCATGAAATCAGGGGATTCCCCCACTCCCACTTGGGGGCTGGCAACCCTGGGACCTTGGGACATTTACTTGCCAGACGGGAGCACCCCTCCACTGCCTCACCTTACTTTTCATTGGGATCTTTGGAAGTTCTGCCTAAAGTCAACCTGTGGATCATCGAAACAGACAACATACTGGAAGTTAACATGATTTTGGTATCCTGGAATTTGCAGCATTAGAGAAAAAGAAATGGAAGAGATGGGAATATTTCTGTCTTTGGCCATGTGTGTTGGGGAGTGGGGAGAGGAAGCCTATGTACATGGGGGGGGGGAATAAAGCTAGTTCACCAGATATGGAAAGTGGGGTGATTCTGCTGTCCTGAACCCTACCTTAGCCAAACAAATACTCCCATATTTTCAGGCCAGGGTATCTAAGAAGCCAGTGTTTACTTTGAATTTGGAGAGATTCATACTGAGTATCCAGTATATGAGTGATATAGTGTTGGTATAAGATTGGGGAGATACAAATATATACAAGGGGGACCAGCAATTCAAAACAGTACAATAATAATGATGAGAAATTGCTGTAAAGTGTTATGCCAACTCCTCCAGGAAATTCCTGGAGACCCAATCCCGAGTTATCTACCAAGGGGAAAGGGGGTTTGTGACTGTGCGTAAGTTCTAACCAGTTTATACAGAGGTCAGATGGTCGAAGGGGGAACGCTCGGTATTGGTCAGGGAGCCAGACAACACACTATTGGTTAAATCAATGTTGCCTTTACTAAATGGTTTCATCAAACACACAAAAGCGGAAGCATACAGTTTCACACAAGCTCCTTAGTTACAATAGTACATCAGAACAATTACAGCATAGAAAATAACAAAAGCATAGAAAATAACAAAAGCATCAAATAAGGGGATGACACAATGGGGCACGGCTCTACTTATCTGAGGTCCAAGCTGAAGAAGAAATCTCCTCCTTGGAAGGATGGGCATCTAAAGCAGCAACTTGTGAACTCTGAAAACACACAGGCTGGGCCAGCCAAAGCCACGTGTGCGCTCCCTGGGTCGCGACTCCGGGGAACTTAGGTAGAGAGTCACTTGTAGCACCTTAGTGCACGCTATGGGGAAGGTGGGTTAACCAGAGAAACAAAGAAGAGTTTCTCCTTAAATAAACTCCTTTTTGGGGCTGTCTTTCCTAGCCATAAACTATCAAACCCGTCCTCTAAACTACCACTAC
>NW_015161961.1:991510-1001348 GCF_001447785.1 Gekko japonicus
CGATACGAACATCTCGAGTGGTTGTTCGTTTCGAGAAAACTCTTTTTCAATCAAATTCAGTTCTCTGGTTGTCTTATTGTGTTTAGCTGTGATATCAATCTTATCCAACATCCGTAAAGCACATAGGCTAACACGTTTTAACAGCACAAGGGCTAACAAATTCTAAATTCGGACAACAAGTCCTTCACTCCAGTATGGACTTGTTGTCCGAATTTAGAATTTGTTAGCCCTTGTGCTGTTAAAACGTGTTAGCCTATGTGCTTTACGGATGTTGGATAAGATTGATATCACAGCTAAACACAATAAGACAACCTGAGAACTGAATTTGGTTGAAAAAGAGTTGTCTCGAAACGAACAACCACTCGAGATGTTCGTATCACTCACCTTCCATATTTGACGTCCTGTGTTCTGAAAACATAGAAATTATAAACATCATCAAGTGTCAATTCTGTACTAGTTATTATTGTCTATTCATTGTGATTTGTGAACTTTACAGCAATTTCTCATCATTATTATTATAAGATTGGGGAGACCAGAATTCAAAATCCCAAATGAACCACAAAGTACACTATGTGACCTTGGGCCAGTCACACACCCAGCTTAAGTTGTGAGGAAAAGAGAGAAGGGAGGAAGTGTTTCATTTCATACACAAATGAAATATTTACTCGTCTGAGTGAAGGAGTTCATGACCTCTCCTCTTACAGAGTCCTCTTGCTTTGACGGTGAGATTCAGACTACTAGGAGTGAGGAAAAATATTTTTCGTGCCACATGATTGATGATGGCATGTTTTTTTTTAAACATATAAGTCTGTGCCCCTGCTCACCTGTCCATACTGGAGGCCTTTGGCAAGGGCTGGATCAGTAATACTGAGAGCAATCCTAAGCAAGTCTACTCAGAAGCCCCCTTTTATTCAGTGGTGCTTTCTCCTAGGAAAGTGTTTTTAGGAAGGCAGCCAATCTGTTTATTTCTTAGTTAGAATATTTATATCCTGCTTTCCCCCATGGCTCAAGGTGGCTTACAAACTCAAATTGAAAATCTACAATAAAGCACCCTGAATAAATAACCCAACATAGGTTAGCTCATATCTAATTGGACTGGGTTTAGAGATAAACCATTGCCTTTAAATTGTCCATGATAGACCATGCTATGTTTTTTTCCATAGTGGACACATGTAGAAGACTTGCTGTATTCTTGCAGTGGCCTTGCAGTGGCTGGCTTCCCAGGGCCCATTTCCAGCCATAGGTGTTTTCCAAAGAGATTCATGCAAGAAGTTCTTGAAAGCGGTTGAGAAATAAGTTTCTGTAATGAGAGGAGTCTGGGTGGTTTTTGCTGTTTTGTTTTTGTTGTTCTCACTTTGTATTGCTTGATGAAACTGTTTTTGCCTTGAGTATTATACTGATGGACTTGCAATAAATAGCTTTTTCACTTATCTAGCACCCCAGCTCTGCTTTGGTGCCTAATTAACCACAGAAGCCGTTTATTGCTTTGTAGCTCTCTTCCATAATAAATATCACTCCTTATTTGTTGGCGCTCTGATTAAAAATAAAAAGCAGCCATGTGCCAGTGACTGAGTGCTTGTCCTCCTCCTCACAGCTTGTAAAGAGGTACCTCTTCTGCCATCGCTGTATTTCGAAATGCCTCCCAAGTCGCCCTTTCTTTGACTAACAAACTTCCAGCACAATCTGCTGCAATTTTATTTGGAAACGTATCCCACTGAGTTCATGGCCCAAGGCAAGTCTGCACAAGATCGTTGCAGCCTTGAGCAAGGATATCAGGTCTGAAGAGCAGAAATATAGTCAAATATAAAAATATACAGTAAAATAACCAGCCCCATGCTGATGCATGATCATTACTGACAATGGTTAGTAACAGTATACCATTGAAAGTGTGTTGCCATGAATCTGTTTCCAAAGGTATAACCCAGTTTGGAAGGGATGTTAATGTCTTAAAACTTAATGTCTGTTTTATGTAGATTGGGTTGCCAGGTCTCCATCAGGGAGCTCATTCTGAGGGCAGCCAATTAAAGTCTCATGGTAGTCCATGCATGGTGGCTTCTTTTAAGACTTCCATGCCTCTGGTAGACTGGAGGTAGGAAGCAATAAACTGGTACAACAGCTCAAGTGCATTTGATGCTTAGCCCATTATTAACTTCCATGGTGGTTTTTTTTTTTGGTATGATGAGTAGTCTGTCTCTTTCGAGCTACATGATTGTGGCCATACACATTAGAGATAGCATATGATACGTGTCATACTAACATTGGTACAGCTATATCAACAGGCTTCACCTCATAAGTCTCTAATCCAACTGTAACAACCTGCTGAAGAGTAATGAAAAAAGCAAACATGATCCCATTCTTTTCAAGATGTTGGCTGGTGCTTGACTGGAATGTATACCAACTGGAAGTTTAAGTTGTTCAAAGGGATGCAAAAAAAAATGAATGGCAGCACCCCTCCAAAATATTATCCAAAATATTTTGGATAAGGCAAGTACACCCCTTGTTTTCTAAAGTAATAATTCTGTTATTTGCATGCAGGGCAGCATGTATCTAACAAGAGGCAACATGTATAGGCCCTATCACAGATCAATGACCAGAGTTTAGGGGTATGCTATACTGCATTGCCAGTGCATGCACAACGGTGGCCAGACCTCTAGCCTCTAGCAAGAGGAGAGGCTGGTATGTTGGCCAAAGTAAAACATAGCAGTCACCTGGGAATCCAGAAGCAATGACAGATTCAGGAACAATCTTCTTATGGATGATCATGTAATGGATGACAGATGTCTTATTTTTAGATGGGAATAGTACAAGGAACAAAGGGAATTAGTCCCATCTGGATATAATGGCAAGCCATGGTCAGCAGGTCCCAGGGAATTGGGGTGTGTGAGACTGAGCGAGAATTGACAGACCAACCACCAGATGTTTGGAGAAATCAAGGCCACAGCTTTATTGTTTACACCATAAGAGCATTGGTGCAGCATGGGGACAGATCCTGATTTGGGCAACCAACCTACCACCCGATAACCCTGCACACCCCAGCCCGCCTGCTGGGGGTGAAACCAAGGAGTGGCGAATCCCCAGGAGCTATGTGGGTGCCAGCTGCTGCATGGCTCCCTTGCCACCTGGTGGTGAGAGCCCCTGCTGACAGCCCTCAAGCTAGGCACACCATTATTTGGCTCCACCCCAAAACCCCTTAAGGGAGTCCCCAAACTGCAGTATGCAGACACACAGACACTGACTCCCTAACAAATAGATAAGTTCCAATGCTCCAAGTGCCACTAGATCTGGGGGCGGAGAGCTTTGTAACCAACAAAGCAACCCCTCCCAGATGCCATGCACCAAATATCCATGTTCCATTCCGATAAGTGCACCTATAGAGGGATGATTGCTGATATCTGATGTCTGAGTTGTTACCCAAACTGGTATTATAAATAACTTGGGGAAAATTAGCTTAGCAAGAGGTGGGGTGACTTTGGGGATCGCCACCTGTGTATACTGGGGTCCTTTTCTTAGAGAACTCTCAAATAAACCAGGCAAATGTTCAACTGGAAGTGCTTTTACTGAAAAATAATAAAAGAGCAAGAGGGCAAAAACATACATACAAAACACTTGATAAATCACACAAGCTAGCTAAGAGAAATTAAAAGATGTAGTGGGGGCAGATATATTTTGGGATAGGCAATATTTACCAGTCTTGAAGAATCATGTCTGCAGAGGAAAGAGAAGCAAGCAGCACTTTGCTAACATCCCACATGCAGGTGAGGGGATGTGAGCTTGAGAGCACACATATACAAACATCCATAGTTGAGTGCTACCTTTATACCCCAAAGTGGTACCTTAGGGCATGCCTACATGTTTGATCCAAAAACAATGACCATATGGTCTGTCCGGGGATATCTTTGATGTAATTGTAGGAACTCTCTTTTTGGGGGGCATTTTTGCATTGTGTGTATGTATGTGTGTGCTTGTGCCTGTGCCTGTGCCTGGAAGTTATGACAATGTCTGGCAACTCCTACTGGGGTATGGAGGATATTCAGAGAAGTGCCTTGATAGCCTGCCTCTGCCTCCCAGCCCTGGTATTGACACAGAGAGTATTCCATCTTTCTGTGATTATACCTCTGAGGATGCCAGTCACAGCTGCTGGCGAAACGTCAGGTTCTACAATGCCAAGACTACGGCCACAAATCCCGGAAAAACTACAGCAACAAATTAACTATTTTAACTAAATAAGCAAATGATTTGATTATATGATTATGAAAGGTGATTAAATACTGAAACACAAATGAACTAATTAAGCACATTAATAATAATCAATAGGAAAGCAACTGAAAAATGACAAATCTAATGCAGGCAATAAGCAAATATACAAAAACCTGAACTGACTACAGTGGCTGAGTCAAATGAATAAGGCAATTGAATAACAGTAATAAAGCAATTGAAAAGCCATAAGCAAATTAAATAATGAGGCAATGGATTCAACTAAATAATGACTAACAATGGATCAAGGATTATATACATAAGAATCAAAACTATATATACACACAATTTGTGTTCTTGAAGAAGCCAGCATAATTGTATACATCCCAGAAATTTGTGTGGATGTGGGTGAGGCTTGATGAGGAGGGGGCATGATGGGGGAGGACACACACACCCCCCTCAAGTCCAAAGTATCCAAAAGCAGAAATAATTTTGCTTAAAATCCACTGCAAAGTCCAAAGCATATAGTCAGAGTCCAAAATGAGCAAGGAAGAAAAAAAGAACCAATTTGTGCTGAGATGCAGGTGTTGGGTAAACTATTTTAAAGTCTCTCCCCCCCCCCCCAAGCATTTGAAGTAAAATGGAGGCATAAAACTTTGTGCCCTGTAAGGTAGTCCAAAGGCATCTGGAAACACCACCCACCCATGCCTGTAGCAACTGGAGGCACAACCTTGCGTAACATTTCAAAGATGTGTAGCAAACCCCCCCCCCCCAATGCATTCAAGGCAATCAGGGACAGTTGGCAAAAACTCCTTTGTAATCCAAAACAGCATCTGGGGAGCTGCTAAAAGGCATTATGGCTCCCTTGCGGGTGGTGGCCATGATGTCACAGGACAGGTGAGGCAGTGGGGAGCTGTATTGTAAAGCCAATGGGTGTTCATTCAAGGAGGCAGATGGCTTAGTGGATGACTCAGAGTGCAGTTTGTGCATTCTGTGTAGCCGGAGGACTGAGGATGTCTTGCGATGTAAAAATGTTGCTGAACTCTGAGAGCTGTGCAGAGTTCCTGAATGACTTCACCAAATAAAGTGAGGGCCCATATGCATGTGATACCCCACCTACTCCAGACATTGTTAAAGAGAAGGCAGGCCGTTGTGGTTGCTGTGTTGCTCTGGCAGGAAAAAACTTCTACCCATCTACTGAATGGATCTATGATTGTGTTGCCTCAAGCGGTGGGTGGAAATGGACATATAAATTCTCTCTGAATGCGGGACCATGGACCTTCTATTCTCTGATGCTGGAGGGGTACCTTTGCACTGGTTTGGTCGGCATTCACCATGGCACAGGAGAGACAGTTGGCTGATTTCCCACAAGCGCTGCTCCACGCTTGCTCTTCCCTTTTGCCCCGATGGTACATGTCAATTTCACACAAGCTGCTGCGTGGCCGCATTTTGCCCCGGAGCTTCGCGCGATTTCCCCTGTGTCTACTCAATCCTTAAAAAAACAGTCTTGCTGGATGTCATCCCGGATACCTGCAAAAGGAAAGATACAAAAACACTAATAGCAACGTTATTAGCAATTGCAAGAATCACTCTAGCCCAGCATTGGAAGAACAAAAACCAACCCACCCTTCAGTGTTGGCAAAATAAAATCTGGGAACCCTTTTTATATGGCAAAATAGTCTCTCACCAAAACTCTTTTCAAGCAACTTGGTTCCCAGCAGTGAACTATCTCAGAGAAGCAGGAGTCATTCCTAACAATAAATACTATAAAGATCTGTTATATTTCTAAATCATATTAAAGCAATTTGAGTCATATATGATTGAACTGACATATGGGAGTAAAAGGGTCATTGAAGGTTAAGAAAAGACAATTAATGTACGATGTAAATATGTGTTATAAATGTTGTACTGTTGTATATAATGTTCAAAAATTAAAAAATACTTAAAAAAAAAAACAGGAGTAAACCCCGGGGAAAATCACGCGAAGCTGCGGGGCAAAATGTGGCCTGCAGCAGCTTGTGTGAAATTGACACGTACCATCAGAGCAAAAGGGAAGAGCGAGTGTGGAGCAGCGCTTGTGGGAAATCAGCCAGTTGTCTATCCACTGTTCTACTTCCTGGTGCATGCCTGGCCTCCAACCTGTGTCCTTCTGTCTAGAGTTAACTCTTTCCCTCTGTGACCCTGCTCATGTCCAAACTGTATTAGATAACCTCTAACCTCAAGGGTGATGTTCCCCATTCCCACACCCCAGCCTCCTGACTCTCCTAGAGTCATACCTAGGTATACCTTGCCGAGCATCTGGACCTTCCTTGTTGCCTAACCCTGGATTTAGAACTATTCAATATATTTATTTATTTCATTTATACTCTCCCTTTCTCCCCAATGGGGTCATAAGCTGCTAACAGAGTTTAGATCAGAACTCCCAATTCTGTACCCTGGCTCTCTCTGTGTGTCTCCTTTGAATAAAAGATGAGTTTGTTTAAGCAGCACTTCAGATTCTGAAAGGAAAACCCATGCATCTGTGACCACTAACCAGGTCCTTTTCAGGCTGAAAAAGGATACATTGATAAAAAAAATGTGAGTTGACCCCAGCGTTTGTAAAAAGCAGCTCTGATACTTGACCAACCCATTCAGGTGTCTCTGCACTGAGAGTATTTGCTTCAAAACTCCCTTCAGGCAATTTTGCCCTGACACCCTATCTGCATGGGAGCAGCTGTGGTATTCCTGGGATTGGAGATGTGGTAACAGGTTGATTCACAAAAAAACCGAAGACTAACCTTCATTAGAACTACCTGGTCAGTCAGTGAATATATTTCTGAGCATATCCATGCATGGAATACTAATAACCTGAAAGTTCTTACAGAAGATAGTTAATATGTCAATTCCACATCTGCTCACAGCTTTATTTTTGGGTGGGAAGATGGAACCAGCACTGGATGTGCCAGATTCTTCGTTCTCATAAAATTCCTGTGTGTTCTAACCCTTTACAAGTTCAAGTATAACATCCCACCTTGGTGACAACAAAGCACAGTCTGTTTCCTTTCTCATTTCATACATCATTTAGAGTTTGCCGCAACAATCCTGCAGAGCCAGTGGAGGCTTTTAAAAGTTAATGAGGAAGATATAAGAGAGATGTAGGGTTTGTTGTTTTCCAGAGTGCTGTAGTGTCTGGGGTTATATACAATAGGCCACGGTGTCATTCCATACTGTTTTGTTTTCAGTGCACTTCACAGACAGGCAACTGTTTTTCTTTTTCTCTTCACACCTAAATCATGTTTTGAGTTTGCACATAAGAAAAACTCCTAGGGCCAAACTACATGTTATGCAGCAGATGTGGGCAAAAGTCCCTCAATGTTTTCAAAATGAAAAGTAGCTTTGGAGTTCTTTCATGCTGAACAGAGGGAAGGGGTGTGAGTACAGGCAATACCCTTCCCCTCTGGCACCTTTCACATTAAAAATTCCACCCTTCCCAAAGTTGCTTTTCCATTCATAGGGGGAAAAGGCTATGGGTACCTTTATTCCCCCTCCTGCATGGAAAAACAGGGGAGGTAGAAAACTGGTTTAGAGTTTAAAAGGTTAAGCAACTCCGCTCCCCTCCACTGTTCCACTAAAGACTGAACAGAAAAATAACTAGGGGTATGAAGAAAAACACACGTACCACACCACGTATTTTTTCAGGTGTGGGTATATTGAACCTGAAAAATATCAGTATTTCCCTATATTCCCGAATCCCAATACTGGTATGGTATTCAGATTCAGGAAATATTTGAGAAACCCAACTTTTTTCAGCTCCATTATACCATATGGGGACCATGGAGAATCAATCCGGGGGTACCTGGAATTTGGGGGGGGGGGCTGCTTTTTGAGGTAGAGGCACCATAACTGGTTATATTAGTTCTGATATATGTCACCAGGGCTGTTTTTGGGCCAGAACGCCCCGGAACGGCATTCTGGCTGCCTTCCGAGCCTGCCCCACCCTAGCCCCACCCCTCCCTCTCCAAAAGCCCTGCTCTGCCCTGCGCTGAGGAAGAGGAAGCTGCAGCAAACACCAGAGCACGTGCTTGTCCGGTGCCCCCTGCTGCTGCTCCGTCATGCCTCCCCACCAAAAGGACTCCGGGCATGGTAACTGAGCCGGCGCTGTTGGGGGAGGCGGGCAGGGGTGTGTGTGGGAAGGCCTTGGGTGCCCTCTTTCCCATCCACAGTGCAGCCTGGCAGCCCTCAAGGGCATGCTGCGGCCGGCACCATCGGGGTAGGCGAGCGGTGTGTGTGTGTGTGCATGCAGGGTGGGAAGGCCCTGGGCACCCTCTTTCCCCTCTGCAGGCCGGGCCTGCTGGTTGGAGCGGGTGAGGCCACTGGCCGACTGGCTAGGAGTAAGCAAGCCATGCACAGCCCGCCTGCATGGCAGTGAGGTCGCCGGTGCATTCAGGCTACTCCTGCAGGGCTGCCACTCTCCTATTAGGTGGCTCCCTCATCCTCCAGTGCTTGGTTTCTGCTCTCACTGCCCTTTTTTGCCGGCCACTCCCAACTTAGGCTGGCCATAGAAAGGCGCCGCAGCAACATATCCCTCGGTGCCCTCGGTTCAGAAGCAGCTCACCTTCCCCGCCACAGTGGCATCTCATCGTCTCCTCCCCAGCCGCAGGCTATCCCCCTTGTGCTGTCTTCGCGTCCCCGCCGGAGAGTAAGAGGGCTCGCTGCTGGGCAGCTCTCTCCTGGCTGGGTGAGCTGTTTCTCGGCCACCCGCCACCCTGTGCCTGCTGCACACGGGGGGGGGGGCGGTTTAAACAGCGGCGGCGGCTTTTCAGAGAGCATCTCTGCTTCCAGGTTCCTTCCTCATGGCCACCTCCCCTGCCAAGAGCAAGCCTCTCTTCTCTTTCTCTCGCACACTCCCCCCTTCCTCTTCCATCATTCCATCCCTGTTTCTGGGAGGTCTCACTTGGGTGACTTGCAATGGATTCTGGAATGTCTTTTGTCCCTTGTGATATTTGGAGACTTGTCTTGTAAACAGATTCTTTACAAAAACAGGCAGGAGGCCAATACCTTGTAGGGTGACTTTGCTGTTCTGCCTGCCCTTAATAACACAGCAGGGCTTCTCGGGTGTAAGGTATGGACTGGGGCTCTTCTTGCGCTGGGTAATTAGCTGTCCTTTTTTTAAAAAAAGAAATGTTAAATAGTTGTGTGATTACAGATAGGTTTCTTTGGAATTTTTTCTTTTAATAAGCCCATTAAACCCCCCCCCCCCAATCTCTACATGTTAGTTTTAAAAGTAAGATTTGTGTACAAAATCTTATATGGAGTTCAGGTGCTGGAATACCCTCTAAAACGACTGCTAAACTTTGTTTGCATTAACCAGCAGTAGTTTAGAGTTTTCTTGCTGTTTAGAAAAGATTTGAAACCAAATGGCACTGCATTCAAGACAACCCTGGATCTTTAATAGGGATGAAGAAAGATTTCTTGGTTGTGTTTATGTTCTATATTTGTGGTTGTTGTAACAGGATCTCTGCTTTTTGCTGGCTTTTGTGCATAAATCAGCATTGTGTATGGTAACTATATGCAACTTATATGTACCAGTCCATGGCTAATTTGGAGGGTGGCCTCCGTGGAACCACACCACGCTGAGGTCCCTCCCCTCTCTAAGCTGCACTCT
>NW_015161961.1:1001827-1008106 GCF_001447785.1 Gekko japonicus
TCTGTAAGAACAAGGGAGGGGGGGATGACACAACCAGATCAGAGGCCTTTTAACATTTCCTTTTGCCCTGTGTGCAGCCAGAAAGATCATTGGCAAGAAATATGCACTCTGTACATGTTCATGCTGTTCATTTTGCCGTTACTTAAAATGGTGTGGTACAGTTTCAAAGGGACAACTAACTGGGATGTATAAAAGGAATGGCAGGATTGCCCATTGGAAACAATGGGAGAGGCCTGAAGGCCTATTGGGAGCCAGGAATACCAATTGATTTGCATGGGCTCCGCTGAAATACATTGCAGCACAAAAAAGTTGCAAAGAAAATGTGGAACGGTTTTTCCGTTAAGGTCTTTGGGCCCAGATAGGCTACTCTAGGACTGGAATAACAGCCCCCAGAGTGGAAAGACTGTCCCTTCTGTGTTTCCCAATAAATGTCCTAAAGTTGTATGCTACGGGGGGTAGTGTGATGTGTGCTATTTGCTTATTGGAGAGGGTCTGTCTAGTGTGACATAAAAAGTGTGGAATTGGAAACTTTTTAAAAAAATAATGTTTGTATTGGTTTTGTCAAAACCATTTTGACAAGAAACAAGATAAACAGAATAAGAAGCAAAAGGTGGGCGTGGCTGGATGACCACACTTCTGGTAACATGGGGGTGTGCCCTAATATGCTAATGAGCTGTGCTGTCAGGGGTGTTGCCTAATATGCTAATGAGTTCCTGCTGTTGGGTGTGGCCTATTATGCTAATGAGTTCCTGCTGGGCTTTTTCTACAAAAAGAGCCCTGTATGTCATACTGTGTATGATTTATTATCTATAGTGTTATATACAATTTTCCCCCTCCCTATTTTTGACTATTCAGACAGAAGACCATTCAGAAGTCCCGCCCCCTGCTTTACCCTTCTTTCCCTCCCTCTTTTTCCCTACCCCTCCCTTCTAGGGTTTGAAGCCTGGTTGCACAATCAATTAGGATTGCATCAACCTTCTTCACTTTCCGTGGGACTGCATCATTTCCCCTTCAGCACCTATATTACAACTCCCTTTTTCTCTCTTAGAATATTTGGTCTTTGGTTTACACATGAATGCAGCCCAGGACAGGTCTGTATGTGCAAACTTTTAGAAATACCTCTGACTTTTATTGGAGCATACTCAATAGTATTTAATTAATATTTTAATCCAACTACACACTGATGATATGCCATTAATTTCATTTACAGAATGGTGGTTCTTAGTGACCATTTCTGATGAGTGGGGGCTCCTCAGTATATGCAGAACTGATTTACAACCATTGTTTGGAGCTTCACTTTTTTAGTGTAAGTAGCTACCATTCTACTTTTTTAAAAAACTTTTTGTTTAAACATACTTTTTGTGATGTCAGTATGGTACAATTTTCTTACATCATTTTATTTTATTAATTTCAGGACTCCTACACAACCTGCCTGCCCTAAAAAGATATTTTATATTAATAGTTATGGTTTTGGTGTAGTGGTTAAGTGTGCGGACTCTTATCTAGGAGAACCGGGTTTGATTCCCCACTCCTCCACTTGCACCTGCTGATGTGACCTTGGGTCAGTCACAAGCTCTGGCACAGCTGTTCCTAAAAGAGCAGTTTGTGTCAGAGTTCTCTCAGCCCCACCCCCCTCACAGGGTGTCTGTTGTGGGGAGGGGAAGGGAAAGGAGTTTGTAAGCCGCTCTGAGACTCCAAGTGAAGGGCGGGCCTCCTCCTCCTCCTCCTCCTCCTCCTCCTTTATGAGTGTGTTGATAAAATTTTGACCATTGAAGAAGGCCCTTTGGGCTGAAATGCATCGTTTCCTTTGGTTAATATACATGTGTAACCATTATTGTCGTTCTTTGTTATTGGACAAGCAACTTCACCTTGTTGCTGTATATCATAATCTGAGTTTTTAATGATATCCTGTGTTTGCCATGTTTAATTCTATGATTCTGTGCACTGTGTAATTAATATTTGCATTTTATTTTATTTTTCTAGTAGCTCAACCTTTTGGTTCCTGACCTGTTCAGGTTAATTCTCCCCCCACCCCCCCCCCTCCTCTCTCCTCGTCTACTGTTGACTACATTGACAGTAAGTCTGAAGACTATGTCAATGCTGAATTGCATGTGAACAGACAACAGATGCCAGACAACAGAGTGCAGTGTTGCTTATACTTCATTGCTTCTTCAGAACATGGACTTAAACTGTTGGATATTGGGTTTATGAAGTACCTACATGAAAAAGTGATTATTATTCCACTTATATCCAAAAGCAGACACACTTACACCTGAGGAATGCCAACATTTTAAAAACCAGATTATGAAAGAAATTCAAGAGCACAAAATTAAAATATATGAACTCCCAGAAATGGATGAAGAAAATAAGTTGGTTAAAAAGATAAAGGACCATTTACCTCTTGCTGTGGTAGATAGCAAATTCAGTGTTCCCTCTAAGCTGAGTTAGTTTGAGCTAGCTCACAGTTTTTTAGCCTCCAACTCACAGATTTTTGTCTTACCTCAGGAAGGATGGCTCCAGAGCAAACTAATTTATGCAGTAGCCAAATCGCTCACTCACAACTTTGATGCCAGTACCTCACAAAGCAAAATTTTTGCTCACAAGACTCCACAGCTTATTCATAGCAATATTATCATTGAGGTCAATGGCAAAAGAGTTAGGGGAAGGCAGTATCCTTGGGGAGTTGCAGAACTTGAAATTGGTGAGCACTGTGACTTCACATTTCTCAGGAACAAGTTTATAAAAACTCACATGCAAGACTTGAAGGATGTCACTAATAATGTCCACTATGAGAACTACAGAAGCAGGAAATTGGCAGCTGTTACATACAATGGAGTGGACAACCACAAAAACAAAGGGCAGATAACAAAGAGCCCTCTGGCACAAATGGAAGAAGAACAGAGAGAGCACGTGGCAAAGATGAAGAAAGAGATCAGAATGGAGCAGGTCTTTGAAATGAAGGTCAAAGAAAAATTTCAAAAACTGAAGGACTCTGAAGCAGTGCTCCAGCAGTATCATGAGCAAATGAAAAAGAACTCAGAGGCCCAACACAAAGGAACTGGAAGAAAAACGCCGCCAGTTTGAGGATGAGAAAGCAAACTGGGAAGCCCAGCAACATATTTTGGAATAACAGAATTCTTCCAGAACTTTGGAAAAGAACAAGGGAAGATATTTTAAATCCACTCATGTATTAGTTGCCAGTGTTCCAGCCTGGTCATCAGTGTGTGTTGGATCTGTTTGACTAGTTGTGCACCAGGTATATCCATATATTTGGATTTAACTGCATGACCAACAAATGTTTGTTTTTAATTTTTTTATGGGTTTGAGGTGATGTTGATCTGGCTTGTAAGTTGTGTTTGTAGAGTTAGATATGTGATGGCTGTCACACAAGCAAGTCATCATTTTTTAAAAATTTTATTAACATATTATAAGTTTTACAACTATTTTGATGGCAGCTGAGATGCCTTGAACTGTTTATAGTGTTGAATAGTTAGGAAGACAAAACAGCTCTAGGTACCCTTTTTTTAAAACAAAGTCATCTTAATGCAAAAGAACATTTTACTGTTGTACAAAACTGTTCTGGTGGTTTGATTTGTTTACAGGTTATCCCAGTATACAATGACCTGAGAAGGTTTCCCATAAGGATAAACTGCCATAATATAGTATGAAGTATGCTTCTATTATTTAAAAAAATCCCATTCAGTGCAGCATATATAATAATGTAATTGACCTAACACAGTGGACCCGATTTTTGACACAGACAAACGTATAGGCTTATGGTGCACCTAAAAGCTTTTAATAACATTTTTTAAAATCTTTAAAATATGCTGTTCTCATTAAGTAACTACTTTAGCCAGAAGAATTTCATTACAGCTTCATTTTTGTAATAACAGATACTTTAGATATTTTCCATATATTGGTCCCTCTAAATAGATTGTAGTTCCTTTCGTATGGTAGGAACCATGAATTAAACTTTTAATGCCCTTTTTACATGTTGTGGTAAGTAGCAGGAGAATGCATTTATAGGTCATTTCTGGGGGGGGGGTGGAGTTAACTACCAACATGGTTTTACTAGGGTTTATTTATTTATTTATCTGATTTATACCCCACCCTCCCTGCTTTACAGCCAGGTCCTCTTCTCTCTCCGGCAAGGCATGGGAGGGAACCCTCCGGGAGTGGGGGAGGAGGGCACTGTCACTATGCACGATGTCTCCAGCATGATGACATCACACAGAAGTGCCATCATCAAGCCAGGGATGCCACACGGCAAAGCTCTGGTATTTTGAGCAAAACTCTATGGTTACCATATGGTTACCTTTTGCAGCTATGGTTACCATAGAGTTTTGCCCAAAATACCAGCATGTCACTGTGCGACGTCCCCGGCATGATGACAGCACTTCCATGTGACATCATCATGCTGGGAATGTTGTGATGGGTGGTGGCTGTTGGAGAACCAGTTTGGTGTAGTGGTTGTGTGTGGATGCTAATCTGGAAGAACCAGGTTTGATTCCCCACTCCTCCACATGCAGCTGCTGGATGACCTTGGGTAAGCCATAGTTCTGTCAGAGCTGTTTTTGAAAGAGCAGTTCTTGAAAGAGCTCTCTCAACCCCACCTACCTCACAGGGTGTCTGTTGTTGGGAGGGGAAGGGAAAGGAGTTTGTAAGCTGCTCTGAGACTCTGAGTGAAGGGCAGGGTATAAATCCAATCTCCTCCTCCTCCTCTTTTTCTTCTTTGCAGTGGGCAGAAGCCCACCAAATTGAAGGATCACCCACTCCCACCTGGGGGCTAGCATCCCTAGTTTCTAACTGTGTGCCTTCTACTAGAAATGGGAATCTTGGCCTTTTACAAAAGTCACCATTTTGCATTTAACTGTATCCATATACTGCATTTTTGTATTTTTGTTTGTATTGTAAAAAATCACATAATAAACAATGTTGTTTTAAAAAAGCCCACTTTTAAAAAAGATTGGACCAGGGGGTCCAGTTCTATGGGCAACCAAAGAAGGTGTCCCCATCCTCCATTGAAACCAATGAAGGGGGGAAGGGCATTTAAAGGGATCATGGTCCCTTTAAATGCCTTCTCCGAGCCACACAATTCCATGGCTTGGGAAAGTCTGAAGGGATTTAAAGGGCTCGCAGTCTCTTTAAACGCCTTCTGAGTGAACTCGCCATGGCTTGGCTGGGGCTGACTCCTTCTGTAAGAGGAGCCAGTCCCAGTTGAGGCAGCACAGAGCTCTCAGCTCCCACTTCCCTGACTGATCCTGGGCTGGCTCTTTTTGCAGCTTGGTTTAATCTGAGCTACAAGAGGAGCCAACCCCAACCAAGCCTCAGCAAGTTCAACCAGAAGGTATTTAAAGGGACTGCAAGCCCTTTAAATGCCTTTGGAGTTTTCTAAGCCATGGAGTTGCATGGCTTGGAGAAGGCATTTAAACGCACCATCACCCCAGGCATTTGAAGCCACCATGATATTGGTCATCTATCCAAAATGGTCAAGACCCCAAAATCCTGAAAATATTCAGGATTTTTGGAACCACCAGATAGAAGACCTTAAAGACATTTAAAGGCATCACAATCCTTTTAAATGCCTTTAAGGTCATCTATCCAGCCGTCCCAAAGATCCCGAATATTTTTGGGCCTTGGACATTTTGGATAGGTAACCAGTGTTTGAAATGGCTATTCAGCTGAATCAATACCCGACAAATACTGATAAGGTATTTTCCATATATTTTTTCGGCTTGGATTTAGCCCAACACACACCTCTAAAAATAACCTGCATCTGTTGTGCAGCATCTAATTTGGCCCCTAGGGGCCTCAAATAAAGTGTGATTGGTCTGCATAGTCAGGCTTGCCACCTGTCCATAATTGGTATGGATTGTTCATCTTTCGGAGCACTGTCTAAAATAAACAAAAAAGCCTACTGTGGCTGGACATAGTTGGCCCATTCTTTTTATGAGAATTCTGTGTGTCTAACAAACTTCAACCAGTGTTTCCTTCAGCTTCACAAACGTGTGTTTTGAAAATGAGGCATTCATAAGGATGTTTCAAAAAAGGGGGAGGAGGACTTACACTGGTTTAGTCAAGAATAGTAGTTTTTGTTGCTAATGAGCTGAAACTGACAGGGGGCAATGTAAATCTGAAGCAGTGCATGGTAACCTAATTGCACTACATACCCTCCTGAACTGTGACTGTGCAGAGGCGCCTTGTCTTTTCCTAAGTCCCTTGAAGCAGACAAACAAAGAATTGTCCCTCCTAAATTCTTTTGTTTTGTCTAAATAAAAC
>NW_015161961.1:1008116-1032941 GCF_001447785.1 Gekko japonicus
ATGCCCTCCGGACATCTAAAGAGTGCATCGTTTTTTCTGTCGGTGTAGAGGGGGAGGGGAAGGACACTGGTAAAATTATATCTTGGTTCAAATAGAAACTTGAAACCATCTGGGGTAGAAAACCAAACTGTGGCCCCAATACCACTCTGTCTGAATGAAATTTAAGTAAAGGTGGATCACAACACAGAGCACCAAGATCATCTTCATGGTCTCTGTACATCACACCCTTGGGACTCCAGGTGCCTGTGCCAAACCCAAGTGGTGACTTCAAAGCTCCTAAAGGATCTTTTGTGCCCCCTCCCTGCACATGCCCAGGAACTCCACTGTGCTTGCTCAGGGTGGGGCGCAGAGATCCCGCCAGTTCTCTTCTGACCGCCATGAAGATAGGACATTTCCTCCATTGCTCCACTCAGTGAGCTACTGTACTCTAGCTCCATTCTCTCTACTCTACAAACTCATTTCTCTCCTTCTTTGGTCTATGTGGGGGTTCTTCAGACAGTGTTCCTGCTGTGGGAGCAAACTTGCTCCGACCGACAGCCACTCACTGTGTTTGCTGTGCCTTGGTGAGGCCCATAGGATGGACACTTGTTTCCACTGTGCTAAATTCTTGACAAACCAGGAAAAACAGAGCTGCTCGCTTGCAAGCCGCGCACTTGGAGTTGGCCCTGGCCCCATCCAAAATGACCACTAAGTCTGTATTGGCCAAGGGATTGACCTATCAGTTGCTGACTCCGGCTCATCACTCTATGGAAGCCATCGACCCCACCCGACGCCGGGACCTTGGTGTCAAAGAGGCCGGGCTCAGCTGCAAAGTCGGACTCTCCTGCGAACTAATACAAAAAGGGGAAGGTCCATGGGTCACAGAAGGGCAAAGAGGCACGCCCTGGTCTGCAACTTTGAGCCGTGAGCCCCATGCAGGACCAAATGCATCATCTTACAGATGCAGAGACAGTGCTGAGAGCACCAGACCCGATCTCCATCCAATCGGCACCGACTCAACAACAGATAGATTGGGTGAACACCCCGGTGGCAAACCTCGCAGCCTATCTGAATCTGAGGTCGACGAGATTGATGTTACTCAGTGGAGTTATTGCTCCTTGTCAGGATTGACAAGCAGAAATAGCTCTCTGTCACCGGCCACCGCCTGCCCCTGTTGCCCTCGGTCCAGGACTGCACACGTTGGAGTACTCCAGATCAAGAGATGGGTGCTATCCATGATCCCCAACCACAGTGACATGCACAGTCCACCTTGCCACGGGATCAAAGACAACTCCAATTCTTCTACGGCGCGTACCCTCTTCCTTTCCTGTGGCTCCAGATGCGAGGACCACCTGATTGGGACCAGTGTTCCATGCTTTCATATTGCTCCAGGTCACCAATACGGGTAGTGCCCAAGAATCAGGCTGATACACCAATGCTGGCACCTCGACACAGGCAGAAGCCTGTACCGAAGCCGACAGGACAACCCTCGTCAATATCGATGGGACCATCGATGTCAACTGCTAACAAAACCCAAGCCTCCATGAACCCCATGCAAGCCAAACTGGACATCTCCAAATCCAATCACAGTGCCTGGGGATGGGACTCGGATAACAATGATTCAGTCCATCATACCCCAGAGTTGGAACCATCACCCTGTACTCATACTGCTGATGACTTACCCATCTCTCCATCTGAGGATCTGAAGTCATATGGAGACCTTGTCAAAAGGATGGCACACTCCTTAGGTCTCTCTATTGTTCAGCCATGTCCAGATGTGACCCATATGGTCTTCAATATCATGCAGCTCGACACGTCAGTGGCTATAGCACTCCCAATGACCACAGTCATGCTCCAAGCTGCGAAACAACCATGGGACAAACCAGCATCTACCTCCATTTCCTTGAGATGACTGGACCACATGTATAAGGTTCAAAAACCGGGAGTGAAGGTTTTTCCCCACATCCCAAGCCCAACTCCTTAGTGGTAAATTCCTCCTCTAGAAGCAAGCATACCCATTCCTCCCCTTTCGACAAAGAAGGGAAGAACTGGATGCATTTGGCAGACATCTCTACTCCATGGCAACATTAGGAATCAAGAATGCCAATTACTTGGCATGCATGAGCCGTTATCAATATTCCTTGTGGGAGCAGATGTCTGAGACCATTGCCGGCCTCCCTGCTGACAAAAAGACCATAGCCAGGAAAATACAGAAAGAGGGCATGTTGCTTGCCAAGCAGCAGCTTAACTCCACTAAGCACGTACTGGACACTTTCACTAAGACTCTCACCTCTGCCATGACACTCAGACAACACTCTTGGCTCGGGTACACAGCATTGAACCCAGACACCAGAACATGTATAGAAAACCTACCTTTTGATGGTGCTGATCTCTTCCATACCAAACAAAGGTTAGTGGAAAGGAGGGCCAATATTAAAACCTTTACATAAAAAGAGGTACATGTATTTATTAATAATATCAAATTAAAACATATATAGGGGCCCAATTATAACCAATATATATAAAACATAACCATAACCAGGGCTAAAAGAGTTGACCTGACGCGTTTCGGCCGAATCGGCCTTCTTCAGAGGTCATACAAGTGTGGCTAGATGGTAAATAGTTACATTCATAAAAACACAATCAGGAATATATACAAACTATAAATTCAACAAGGACCATAAAGTAAATTGTTCAGAAGTAAAATAACCAGGCACAGGATAAATATGCACATGAAACCTTTTTAGTGCAATCACTAGCCCAGTGATTATAAAATCCACCTATGGTCCACAAATAACCTTCTTTGATTGTGTTGCCACAATATTTATAGTTTGTATATATTCCTGATTGTGTTTTTATGAATGTAACTATTTACCATCTAGCCACACTTGTATGACCTCTGAGGAAGGCCGATTCGGCCGAAACGCGTCAGGTCAACTCTTTTAGCCCTGGTTATGGTTATGTTTTATATATATATTGGTTATAATTGGGCCCCTATATATGTTTTAATTTGATATTATTAATAAATACATGTACCTCTTTTTATGTAAAGGTTTTAATATTGGCCCTCCTTTCCACTAACCTTTGTTTGGTTTTGGAGTTCTTTGTTAGGTTTAGTTTCTTTCCCTTTTTTGTTCTTGCTGATCTCTTCCATGCCATGCCATGACCGACAAAGTTCTACATGACATGGATAAGAGCATAAAGGCCTCAAGGAATTTGAGTGTAACTACTATTCAGTCATATAAATCCAGATCCTGGTCCAGGTCACGGACACGGACACCTAGGTCATCCAATAGACTGTCACCAGATTGGTCCTGGAGGCCAAGACACCAGCATCTGAGTGGTACAGTGTCTTACAACCCCAAATCTAAATTCCAGACATCAAAGCAACCTACCAGGTCCAAGATTCTGTGGACCCCTAAACAGAGCATTTGACTCAACCACTACCTGTAATTACACCCCGCCTCCTGCCCCCCCACTCCACCGACATTCGTCTCCTCCAACATCTCACTGCATGGAGATGTATAATGACGGACAACTGGATGCTTGTCTATCATCTCCCGGGGGTATGCAATAGAATTAATTCATCTTCCCCCCCCATGGGGGTCATTACCACCCCTCCATCAACACCCCTACTTGACGAGGTACAATCCCTCCTTCTCAAGACGGCCATAGAGCCAGTCCCTCCAGAATCTCAGGGATTTTTTTTTTACTTCTGGTAACTTTATGGTACCCAAGAAAGACGGTGGACTCTGACCTATTATGGACCTGCATTCTCTCAACAGGTTCATCAGTTATTGCAAGTTTGAATGACTACTCTTGCTCAGATACTTCCATTGTTACAGGAGGGGGGTTGGATGGCTACAATCAACCTTCAAGATGCATACTTTCACATCAACATCAGAGTGGACCACAGGAAATACCTCTGCTTTGCAGCTGGACAGGCACACTACCAGTATACTGCCTTCTCATTCGGAATCTCCACAGCCCCAAGGGTTTTTATGAAAACGATGACAGTCGTGGCAACTTACCTGAGACTCTGGGGTATCATCGTGTTCCCTTACATCGATGATTGGCTTCTGATATCAAATTTGGAAACCCAGCTCCTGAAAAACATAGACACCACTCTCTCCTTCCTTCAGGAGTTAGGCCTCAAGGTGAACCTCAAGAAATCCAACCTCTCCCCATCCAGACAGGTCCAGTTCATTGGAATATATACAAGGGGGACCAGCAATTCAAAGCAGTACAATAATAATGATGAAAAATTGCTGTAAAGTTCACAAATCACAATGAATAGACAATAATAACTAGTACAGAATTGACGCTTGATGATGTTTATAATTTTCAGAACACAGACCGTCAAATACAGAAGGTGAGCGATACGAACATCTCGAGTGGTTGTTCGTTTCGAGACAACTCTTTTTCAACCAAATTCTGTTCTCTGGTTGTCTTATTGTGTTTAGCTGTGATATCAATCTTATCCAACATCCGTAAAGCACATAGGCTAACAAGTTTTAACAGCACTAGGGCTAACAAATTCTAAATTCGGACAACAAGTTCATTGGAGCCATTATAGACTCCACGTTATGCAGGTTTTTTCTTCCTCTGCAGAGGGCAAAGACCCTAACATCCCTGGTCATCCAAATCACGTCCGTGGGTACAGCAACAACGTCTACTGGGTCTGATGGTGGCCATGACCATGGTACTACCATTTGTAAGACTCCGAATGAGACCCCTGCATCTATGGTTCCTGAGATGTTTCAAGCTGGGCAGACAACCCCAATCCACACGTCTGCTGATACCTCGGCACGTCAGCCTGTATCTCTCCAACCTCCTAGAAGGGGCCCTATTTCAACACCCTGCTTCTACAGAGACTATCACCACAGATGCGTCTCTGTGGGGCTGGGGAGCTCACCTCAGGGGAATGTCAGTGGGCTCAGTCTGGTCTAAACCCAGGTCTGGTGACATAAGAAATCCAATCCATAGACTTGCAGGATCACCAGCATTGGGAACAGATCCAATTCAATGTAGTCAGAATGCTGCACTTTCACTGGTGTTGGGACTTTTCTTGGCTGACTCAGATTTCCAGGATGTTTTGGAAGAAAAAAAAGGTGGACTGGCTGCTGCTGCATCACCCAAATGATTGCACTATCAATCTGGTTCCTGGAGCACCATTACCTGTGGGACACCTATATCCCCTGTCTGATCTGTAACATAGAAGAAGAGATTGGATTTATACCCCACCCTTCACTACCCAAAGGTGTCTCAGAGTGGCTTACAAACTCCTTTCCCTTCTCCTCCCCACAACAGACACCCTGTGAGGTAGGTGGGGCTGAGAGAGCTCTGGCAGAAACTGGTCTTTTTTCAAGAACAGCTCTTATCAGAACTATGGCTTGCCCAAGATCATCCAGCCAGGTGCAAGTTGTTAGCCGAACTGCTTTATCTACAACAGCTGGCAAACTAAATTTAAATTCAGGTTCCTGCCTTTGTATACTGAAGTCCAATCCACTCCAAGGTTTGTACCAGTGAGAGAGACGAGACTGGTGTGTTCCAAAACAATGTCTTTTACTTAAGAATATATCAAATCACATACACACAAAATCAGATTCACACATACAATCAATCAAGTTCCTCAGAAATACAGAATTACAATAGTCACTATAGAAATCACAGGTAGGGCTATGGGTAGCAATACTTATCTGTCCTGAAGCTCGTCCTTCTCAATGAAGAATAGAGGGGTCAGAAAATATACTAGGGAGATTTAACACACAGCTAGAAACCAGCCAGCATGTGTGGACATCATGGCTGCAGACAAAGAGATCAAGTAGGAACAAAGGATTTTTGGATAGGAAGCTGAGCTTGAGAGGAGTTTAAAGCAGACAGGGGGCATAGGTGGGGGTAGGTGGCTAGCAAATGCTAAGCAGCTGGACCTCGCCTTTTATAGGTGAATCCTTTAGTGGGTGGCATCTATGCCATCTTCTAGATCCACCCACCTGCTAGTCCATCCCAAAACTAACCTCATTGGTGCGTGTAGAGAGGGTGCCAACCTAAAAGGGTTTGGCCAATATTGAAACTCTAGATTCTAACTCAAGAGATGGCATCTGGTGAGGTGTGAAAGCTTGGTGCTAGGATACCCATTAAAGTGCAGATGAATCATGCCCATTCCCAGGTAATCAAAGCCCATCAGACAGGAAATTGCCATTCAGATGTAGAGCAGAAATGTGTATATGTGTGTTTTCAGCAGTTCATCAATGGAGGCTGATTTCAAACAAGTTGTTGTTTGGCTGGCAACAATGGCAATGTGCTTCTTCTTCCCATCAGGCAGCTGTGTATTTGAAACCTCATTCACATGTAAGGCTTAGAGCAGGTCACTGTCTGTGTGTATCTCACAACAAGTGACTTGTACAGCGTTCTTTGAGCCTATGGGTGTATGTATGCACAGTCCATGTGGTGTTGGCAGCAAATAAAGCAAAGATTAGCCTCAATTCTCAACAAAGTGGAGGAGTGGGGAGTCAAACCCAGCTCTACCAGATTAGAGTCCACACACTTAACCACTACACCAAACTGGCCTTAAGGGACTTTCTCACCAAGAACTTTGCACCTTAGTTTGACATCAACCATTGTCGTCTATTCTAGGTCAACTGCTGGTGAAGACCTATCATAGGATAAGATGTGTTGGTTTAAAATCCCTTTAACTAAGGGAAGAAAGTGCCCATAGGTGACAGAGAGTGCCCAGAGCCAGAAGTGAAGCATTATGGCTCAGTGGGGATATGAACCTAGGGCATCCCACTGTGACATTCCAACCACTATCTTGCACTGGTTATGCCATAATGAACAAGTCAACACACAAGGACTTGTTCCTTCCTCCTCTTTCTCTTCATTTTGCCAATCCATCTTGCCAGACTTTCCCTGAGGTTGCCATCCTCTCAAGCTGGCAGTGTAGCCACCCAACTAGCAAGGCTTCCTTGGCTGAGTTGTGACTGTGATGCCAAAAAAGCCCCTAGAAGGTAATAGAAATGGGCTTCTCCCCATCACCCATCATTTCCTCACTAGACCAGCTTGATTAGGGGCATCTTTCTATTTTTGCCATGAAGATGCTGAGACCAGTATCAAGGCAGAGGTGCCAGCTGTCAAAATTGACCAAGAATAGCCTCTGTTTTCTCATTCCCTATCCTACCTTCACTGCTGGTGATGACCTATGGTAGCACAAACTTTGTTGGTCCAAAATCCCTTTAACCAAGGGACTAAAACACCCTTCTGCTTGCTTGATGAATTATAGGCTATTTCAGAGTAGCATACATTATTTGGAGTGGAGCCCTTTGAAATATGGAATGGGCCAAATACAGGTGCATGTTCATAGGAAACCAGGACATGTACAAGACCCACCTGGAGATGTGCAAGTTCAAGGGAACTGAAGGAGTTCCTCCAGCAGATGGATGACTGCTTCCATGAGGTGCAGGTGGCCATGGCTCAGAAGGATCAGGAAATCAACCTTCCTGCAGTTGATGCTGGGCAAGCTCTCGGAGAAGATTGACCAGCTGGAGAAGAACTTGGAAATGAAGTATGACATGCTGGATCAGAACCAGAGTGAGCTCAGTGAGATGATGGAGTTCCAGTGCAATGCCGCCATACTGAATGACAAGTTGTCCCACATCAACACCCAGCTGAACATGGGGATCTTGAGGACTTGAGGGCAATCTGGCTGCGACATCTGTCACCCCACCCACTGCCAGGGTAGATTCGGCTGATCTGGCTGGCTAGGCGGGTGTCCCCTACCTCCCTCACCACTCAATGTGCATCCCTCCCAAAGCTGTGCACTCAGTCAAAGACTATGACATTCTCAGACAGAAGGAGTGTACCATTCTTCAGTCAAGGGTATATATGATAGCTGTGCTCCCATGCTAGAACCTCCAAACAAGTTCAAGGTCCATTTGTAGGAAAATGTAGGAGTTGTCCCACATCAACACCTGGCTGAATATGGGGATCTTGGGCTCCTATGATCCCCAGCAGATCTTCAAGCAAAAGGGGACCTTTGTCGGAAACCAGGGCCCTGTCTGGTGTCTCTGCATCTACTTCATTGGAGGCTTGCTCTTCAGCAGCTCTTCTGACAAAACCATTAAGGTGTGGGATACCTGTATCATGTACAAGTGCCAAAAGACTGGAAGTCCATGATGGGATTGTCCTGGCATTCTGCATCCAGGGGAACAAGCTGTACAGTGGCTCTGGAGACTGCACCATCATCTGGGACATTCAAAACTTGCAGAAGGTGAGCACCATCCACACCCATGACAACCTGGTGTGCACACTAGTCTCTTTGCACAACATGCTGTTCAGTGGCTCTCTGAAATCCATCACGGTCTGGGATATTGTGGGCACAGAGCTGAAGCCGAAGAAGGAGCTGACAGCCCTTAGCCACTGGGTCCAGGCACTTGTGGCATCCCAGAATCACATGTATAGTGGGTCCTACTAAACAATCAAGATCTGGGACATCCGGAATCTGGAGTGCATACACATTTTACAGACCTCGGGTGGGAGCATCTACTCCATTGCAGTCACCAACCACCACATTGTCTGTGTCACCAATGAGAATGTCATTCATGTGTGGGATATCAAATACAAGGAGCAAGTGTGCATACTCACAGGACATGTGGGCACCATGTACACCCTGGTATGATTTGTCCTTGTGGGTGCGAAGCATGGCCAACATAATCTGCACCCAGGCACTCCTGCACCACCAGGGCAGCATCATGGCACCGACCATCTCCAGGGGTTGCATGTTCTCAGGCGCTGTCAACAGTACAGTTAAGGCCTAAATGTGCTAGTGGATGCTGCCGCCACCAAGTTGCTGGACTACCAAATACTCCCTTGGTTCCCACTTGTCACACTCCTTCGCTTATCTCTGAAGCCACTCACCATCTGAGAGACAGTGCCATTGCACCCACATATGTGAGAAGGATGCCCCTATGCCACACATCCAGCCCCACGGTGGTACAGTAAGGCAGTCTTTGGTTTAGTCTGCTAGCGTCTCAGCTGTGATTGTGGGCTCCTGAGTCTCTTACATTATCAATGGGAACTGATGGGTTGAACTGGGGTTGTAACAAGTAGCTCAAACACTGCTAATGTACCTTGCAAACCTGCAACACTGGAGCCCAGACTTGGTCTCTGGGCTCTGCCTCTTTTTATTTATCTGCTAGCTTTTTCCATTGTGGTCACTGCTGAAACAGGAGACCAGTCTCCCCACCATACTCCTCATGTTAACCAGGTATGATTCCTCTGCCAAGTCAGGTACCGTGCGCCTTTCTGCTTACAGAATCATGTCACAGCAGCTTCCCTGGCATAAAAACGAGGAGGGAAGCTCCCCCGTTGTGTTTGTAATGATATTTTCTACTGTTTTTAAAATTGTGATATAGATCTGGACTTTTTTTCTTCCTTGATAATAAAAACTGAACCATTCTTTATATTTTTTAAAAAAGAAAGAAATATGGAATGGGCATGGGTATTGGGGTCTTCCAAGCATGCTCCCTGTTTTCATCTCTTTGACTGGATTGTGGAGAGGAATTAAAATTATCCCATTCCGCACCAAGGACTCTTGTGGAAAAGCAAAATGGGGATTAGGAGGAGAAGATGGGAGGGAAAGGAGTTGTGGAACTTTGTTAATCTACCTTAATCATCCCAAAGCCATGGAACAGGACAAAGACATGGCTGGGGTAGAGTATGGCAAATGTAATTGTCCTTTTCTGTTCCATTATTCAGTTTGGTGTCTGCATCATTTGGATGGGAATTTCTCTTTTCTTTCAAGAACTGGACATGCACTCCCAGGTTAGACAGATCATTCTGCAATGCAGTGAAGAGTCTATTGCCATGTTTTATGGTGCCCTTGGCTACATAGGCTTTCTGGCCACCATTTCTTTCATTGTAGCCTTCCTAGCCAGAATGTAGCCTTCCTAGCCAGAATGCCTGGGGCATTCAATGAAGCCAAGTTCATCACTTTCATCATGCTAGTATTTTGCAGCATTTGGGTCTCCTTTGTTCCCACCTATCTAAGCTCTAAGGGGAACTACATCGTAGCTGTGCAGCTTTTCTCTATCTTGGCCTTCAGCACTGGCTTACTGGGTTTCATTTTCCCACTTAAATGCTGTTGTTATAATGAGGATTGGAATTAATGCAAAAGAGATCTAATGAAGAAAAGGGAAAAAAAGATAGAAGTTTCTAAAAATCCCTCGGTCAGCCAAGTCCTGCCCCCCCTATGAAAGGCTGCAAGCTCTGAGTTGGGAAATATGTTCCAATATGTCCCCTGAAGAGCTTCATGCTTGGCAGAACAATGCTTACTGGTAATCCCCGGCCTTAGAGTAATCCGTTTAGCCTCGACCAAAGCCAGAGTATTTTTGGCCTAGTGGAACAAGCTCCCAGTTGAAAACGGGGCCCTGCAGGACTTGCTACAATTCCACAGGGCCTGTAAAATTGAGTTGTTCCACCAGGCCTTTGGTTGAGGTGGTGGATGCCTCACTATATCTGGCCTCCCCTGCTCTAACCAGCCCCCTTTCTACCAGCTTAGGCTGTCAGTTATACTGATGTATCATAGATTGGGGGTGGGGCGGGGCCCAACTATCATTTTGATGGCCCTTTCCTGAGTCATGTACAGTATATCCGTGAGATTTATGTACTACCATCTTGCCCTCATGTAGTTTATTTGGGTCTTTAGGTTTCAACTGGAATTTATATGGAACTGTTTTTTATGTTTTTATTGGTACCTTGTAAATTGCTCTGAGCTGCTTTTGGGGGAGGGCAGGTCAAAACCCCATAAATAAATAAATAAATACCTGGAGATTTTGGAGGAGAATCCTCAGGAAAGAGGGGTTTGGGGAGGGGAGGTATAATGTCATAGAGTCATAGAGAAAAGTGGCCATTTTCTCCAGGTAATATGTTCTCTGTCATCTGAAGGTCAGTTGTAATCCCAGGCAAACTCCAGCTACCACCTGGAGCTTCGCAACCCTACACCCTATGCAGAAAGCTACGTTTGCAAAATGTGGCCCGTCACAGGTATGATAGAGCCATGGTACTTACTCCGTAAGTTGCAAAGAGCCACATTCACGAATGCCATCAACCAAAAGAGCCATGTCTACTGTTATCCTTGACATGAGGCCTGTTCCTCAGGAAGGCTTAAAGCTTTTCTGTTCCTCAGGTGACAGACAGCATTCTACAGGTGGGAACCAACTGCAAACCACAGTCCCCACTGGGCAAGGGTCTTGCCCACTTTCCTAAGACAAATGCTAGGTGACACCATGAGAAATGGTACTCAGAAGAGCCATGGATGCCATGTCACATTTGGCTCACAAGGGTTCTAATCCCCTGGCTTGCAGAAAATTTAAAAATGTCAATATTGGGGGGGGGGGGCAGAAAGACTTAATAAAAGTCCAAAGTAATATTTGCTCATCAGGGGAATCTCCTGGGTTGCAGAAAAATCTTAGTGCTTTTTTAATGTTTTGGGTCACAAAGACTTATAGAAGTCAAGTACTGTCTGCTCATGAACAGATGTAGCCATAAATAGTAAATAGAATTAAGGTGGCATTTTAAGTTGCCCTAGTAACCCCAAATGGCCCATGAATATGTGGTGGTGGAGGCCACCAGGGGTAGATGACAAGGGGAAACTGGAGCCACCTTTCTGCCTTGCCCACCTTCTTTTCCTCCTCCTTACCATGCCTAGGATGAGAGAAGGGTGAATGGGCATGAGGGCGTAGGAAAGCAAACTAGGGGAAATGCAGGCGCTGCTGGATCTCTTTTTTGTATTGTTATATTCTGTGTCTAGTTTCCCTGTAGTAATACATGATTGCTATAACCATAGTTCTCATCTGTTATTGTGATATTTCCTCTGTGTTACCACAAAGCATGTTATACATTCTATGTTAATAAAGTAATTTGGAATGATATAACCACAACTGTAATGCATTTTTTCTTTCTTACATTCAACCTATCATATTCACTCTTTTGCGGAACTTGCCTTCTTGATCCTCTCCCATCCACACTTCACCCTGTTCTTTGCATTAAGTGCCTTCCGTTGTTTTCAGCCTTGATCTGCATGCTAAGTTGCCACTCTCTGGTGGAGAAACAGAGAGACAGAAGAGTCTGTCTGAATACTAAGGAGAAGGTCCATTTCCTTCCTCCTCTTCCTCCTCCTAGTTGTCTGAGTGTGCCTGAGGTTAGCATCCTGTAAAGACAGCAGTATCCCTGAGGCAACAAAGCCTCCTTTGATGAGGTGGCACTCTAGTGTCACAGTAGCTGAGGTCACTGCTGCAAAATGTCAAGGAAATTAATCCCTCTATTCACGCATCTTGTGTCATTTCTATGCTTCAGTTTTAAAGTTTTGACATATATATATCACCCATCTTCTCATTTTCCACTATATCACCCTTCCTTGCTGCTTCTTCTTTCTGGTTTCTTGGCTGCCACTCTTTAATTTATTTATTTAAAATATTTGTGAAGCACCTTTCTGCTTTGTGGAACTTAAGGTGGCTTAAAATATAATCAGGACATTATAAAAATGCAAGGAAAATAATTAGAAAACCAATAACAGACACAGTCAAAGGCACAGAATCCTATAGATTCACCCCTTTTCTTTTTTTCTTCTTCCTACTCAGCAGCCAACCTACTTTTACTTGTTCCCTGTCTTCATCTTTCCCCCCTCCTTTCCTGCCCGTCACTGTCTCCCCATGAAAAATCTGGCTACTTTGTTTTGTGGTCATCAGCTCAGGGCTGGTCCCAGTTGTACGGTGGCTGCTGCTGTCAGCAGGCCAGACCTAATTAGAGGCACCATAGCCACTGCTGCCAAGCTGGGCTAAATCATATCAGCTAAATCAAATGGCCACTTTGGAAGGTGGACTCTATGCTATTATACTCAACTGAAGTACCTCCCCTCCCCAAACATCACCCTCCTCAGGCTCCACCCCCAAATGTCCAGGTATGTCCTAATGTAGGGCCAAACTACACATTACATTCTATAACCTGGACCTGACTCACTTTCTCTACAGCCACACAGCAGCAGGGGGGAATGTCATTTTAAAGGTATGTGAGAGCCCACTTCAGCTTGGGACCACAGCCTGGAAGGCTGAGATTCTCCTGCTTCCCTCTGTGACATTTTCCTGAGCTGAAGCATTTTTCAGGGAAGGTATTTGCACCTTTTTGGCACTGCATTTCCAATGAAGACTGCATGTACAACTCCAAAATGGGGCAAATAAATCCTCTCGGGGCCATTTTGACTGGGAAAATGGTGTAGGGGCAAAGCAGGAGTCCCTCCTCCAGTCTCACTGTGGTCCCAAGCAGTGTTCCCTCTAAGCTGAGTTAGTGTGAGCCAGCTCACAGTTTTTTAGCCCCCAGCTCACAGATTTTTGTCTTAGTTCAGGAAGGGATGGCTCCAGAGCAAACAAATTTATGCAGGAGCCAAATTGCTCGCTCACAACTTTAATGCCAGTAGCTCACAAAGTAGAATTTTTGCTCACAAGACTCCACAGCTTAGAGGGAGCATTGGTCCCAAGCCAAACTGGGTTCCCCCAGACCTTTAAACTGTTGTTCCCTGTAGTTGCCACATTACAAAATATAATGTGTAGTTTGGCCTTCAGGTGGCTTTGAAAGGGTTTAAGACAAATTCATGGAGGATAGGCCCACCATTGGCTACTAGTCATGATAACTAAAGGGAACCTCCATATTCAGAGGCAGAATATATGAATACCAGTTGGTTGTGGGGAGTAACAATGAGAGATCAGGTAGGGAATCTAGTCACTCAAGGTTTCCATACAGGTCTGGCAACTTCTCGTCAGAAAATAACATAGAATTGGCTCTAGCAGTTCCTTATGTTCAGGTTATGAAGTTTCTACTGTGATTACTGCTTGATTAAACATAATTATTCCTTTCTGCTGAATGGAAAGTCTTCTGCTGTTGGAATGAGTAAGGGCAAAAACAGATATATGAGATGCTGTCCTCAGCAGCAGCACTGCCTAGGCCTCAGCCACTATGCTGCTTTCACTCCATGGGGTCTCCTCAGGCTTCAGAATAGAAAAAGGAGAAGGGTTGCATCATCCAAGTCCACCCTCTCTTTCCTGGAGGGTTGCCCTTGTCTGCGTAGTATAATGCTCCCTCTTTTTTCCTTGGCCTGGTTATTTGTGCTTCCTCTCTGCCCCACCTATCAGCCCCACCTCCACCCCCTGGCCCCCACATCTATGGCCTAAACCATTATCTGGGCCTGAGGTTAAAGCACCCCCCCCCAGTCTCCTGCTCCATCCTCCTGGCCCCTCACCTTTGTCTCACTGGGCAGTTTCTGGGAGGACTTCAGCCAAGCTCCACCCAACTTCTTGCATTGCTAGGCCTGCCTGTCCTCCAGCTAGGCCATCACAGCTGAGCTTCTGCTGGCTGTCTCCATGCTTCCCGGCAGGTTTGATGGCCTCTGAGCCTTGCTCTTCCCCAGCATTGTCTTTGTTGTCCTGGAGCCAGGAGATTATGACATCACCCAGCACCTGAATCTCTGTGGCCCAGGAGAGAGGTGGCAAGGACTGCTGCAGCCATTTGCTGTCCAGGGTCCTGTCCCAAGTGCTGTGGCTGAGTTGACTGTGGCTGCCTGGGGTATGAAGGAGATGGATGAATCCTGCTTGGCTCCTGCAGCATTGGGGAATTCCCTAACTTTGCTGCAGGCACCTTGGCTGAAGACTGGCCAGGCACTGCCCCAGACAAGATGAAACAACAGTCATGCACTTCCTCAATTTGCCTTGGAACTGTGGAGAGAAGGGAAAGGGAAGTTTAACTGTTCAGCATCCACTTGCTTCCATTAATCAGAACCAGGTTCTCCACTTTCCTATTAGCATCTTAAGAACATAAGACAAGCCACGTTAGATCAGGCCAATGGCCCATCCAGTCCAACACTCTGTGTCACACAGTATCACGATAGCCAAAACCCATGTGCCATCAGGAGGTCCACCAGCAGGTCCAGTAATGTCTTAAATAACGTTTTTGTATTAAAATGTCAATAGCAATGTGAAAAAGCTACTTTCAACTGAGCTTTCTTATGCTACTTTCTGAGTACCATTGTCATCCCAATGACAACCCAATCATTTTCAGTGTTTGAACATTTCTTGCATCAGTATTTTTAAAAGAAAATGTTGTTTTTCAGTAGTTGGCATAATTATAATCTCTTTCAAATGGCAGCATATTTCAAATTATATACACCATGCTTGTCTGTTAATAGACACATACCAAGTGGGAATATGCAGGGGAGGAATAAATCCTGTAAAAGATAGTGTTTGACTGATTATTTATCCTACAACAATAAAACGCAAACTGCTTCCTGCCATTCAACCATGGTGATGATGTGCAGGTAGAAATAGATCCATTTTGAATAATAGGATTTTTCTTTATTCTGTAAACATATTGATTGAGCTCCTACATTCCAGCTGGGGTTGATTTATTTATTTAATGTATAGTCTGCCTTTCTCACAAAGACTCAAGTAGGATTACATATTGATTATTGATGCAATTAATAGGATGAGACATGTAATAAACAATGCAAAAGGACTAGGATTACACATATCAGAGACAATAAAAAAGTAAAGACAATTTTGCTCTGTCCTGGATAGCCCCAGGCAAGACTAATCTCATCAGATCTTGGAAGCTAAGCAGGGCCAATGAGGCAAGTATTTGGATGGGAGACCTCCAAAGAATACCGGGATCAGGAGACAGAGGCAGGCTATCAAGCCACTTCTCTGAACAGCCCCCATGCCCCAGTAGGAGTCCGCAGAGGTCACCATGACTTCCAGGCATGGGCACATAAACACACAAACAAAAAATAAATACAAAACAAAGACAATTTTAAAAAATCAAATGTGATCAGTCAGCGTAGGAAATGGAATTACAAGAGCAGAAAACTTCAGTGAGATAATGGTCAATTTGATTAAATCTTTATTTCTTTGCTGAGCCTATGACCACAAGTGGTTGGAAATTTTTTTGGGGGGACACATTTAATATAAAACAATGAGTTGTACCTGCATCCCACCCTCTTTGAGTGAAGAAATGAGAATCAAATATACAGATGAACAATGTTTTATTCTTAATTGATATTATTTATTATATTTATTATTATTTTCTATTTATAACCCACCTTTCTTGCACATCACCAAAGCGTAAAGTGTTGCTTCTAAAGAGCCACAGCAGTAGAACATTTATTGTTGCATAAGCTTTGTGGGTCAGTGCTCATTTCATCAAATGCATGCATTGTATGTCCATGTTATGTACCCTAGCTAGGGGCTCCATAGGTTCACAGAAGTTCCCAAAGAATCAACATGAGAGATCCAGGTTTACTTACAAGGAGATCTTTAATAACCCATTGAGATGCAAGCTGAGCTTTGATCAGTTGGCCTCAAGAGTGCCACACACAGAGATCGAAGCTTAGCCAAACCTTGAGATCAAGAAGCATACTTAAAACTAGGCATTTTATACCCTAAATCAGGGGTGTTGAACTCATTTGTTATGAGGGCTAGATCTGACATAAATTAGACCTTGTTGGCCCGGGACATGTGTGTCATAAAATGTAATGCCAGGTAGCGGAGATATAAACTTTATAAAGGACACAAACTCAAAGGGTTTTTTTTTACTTAAAATAAAAACATGCTTAAAACATTAGCACTCTTGCAATATTTTGTTTATTTAACAGTGTCTGATAACTGATACCTCTTGCCCTGAATTATTACATCAAAATGTCTGTGCTGTTGCAATCTTGAGTATGCTGTTCAGGTGTGTATCTGTAAGCTGCAAACCTACGATGATGCAGCAGCAGCAGAACTGGAAGAAGAAGCAGAAGACAGCCAATTCTACTGCAGGCCTGATAGAAGCCCTCTGAGGGCCTGATCTGGGCCCCCGGGCTGCATATTTCACACCCCTGCCCTAAATGCTGGCTGAGAGTCAAAGAATGATTAATTAAGCTATCTTAAACACTTGTATGGGCCATGCCATCTTGCATCTAGCTTCCAGTGGGAGGAAAAAAACAATCCAGGCCTTGAAGATAAGTGCTGCTAACAAGCATAGAGACAGAAGGTTCCCCTGAGAGCAGCTAATACTGTCCTCTGCCAAGACTCATGGCAACTAAGCACCTGCATGTAGCAAAGATGGAGTCATCCAGGCCAATACAGTCCATTAGGCCGAGACAGCTATATATTGTTACTAAAGGGAAGCTCAATCTTGTGGACAATTTCTGGAGGGGAGACAAAGGATCAAAAGTAGACATGTTAAGTGTGTGACTGTCATTGATATCTAGTAGAGACGTCTGAGAATTAAATATATTGGGCAGAGGTGATACCTGTAATAAACATTGCAAAGGTATACCAATAGATGGACTTTCCTGATATATTAATGCTGGTGAACATCTAAGGGATTTTAAGGAATAAGGGACAGGATTTGGTGTGGTGTTTATTATTAGTGTCCATTAAAGATATTTGCTGATGAATATTGGAATAGAATAAACAAATACATTAAGAACCGGCTTATTAAAATGTTGGAGTGGGGGGGGGGAGACTTAGAAGCACTGTTGAACACAGAGATATCATAGTAAAGACCAATTCTTTTCATTGAAAGGGGATTTATTAACTTTGTTTTGCAGAAATTGTGGACAGGGGTTTGGTTTTACAGCAGATGTTACAGTTGCAGAAAAAACCTCTGGGTTTACTGTAATAGTGGCAAGTGTATTCATTTTGACATGTATGTTTTAAAAGACCTTTATTTTCAGGTTTATTTGTTTAACTGTAGTCTTTCTTGTGTATCTGAATTTTATCTTAATCACTCGAAACCAGCAGCTGCATTCCTAACTGCCCCTTCTTCTTCAGAAAAATAATAATAGAGAAATGTTTTTTCCCATCTTCCATTCCAACCCCACCCACCCCGGCATTCACAGCTCTGAATCTAGCAGAACTTGCCCCTGCCTGATGCCATTCCCATGGTTTTCTGCCATCTGCAAGCAGAAGCCAAAGCAAAGCAAGGGTAGGTGTTATGTATTGGGACTGAAACATCCCAGGACTGTTCTAGTAGAGATGGGCTGAGGTTGGAGCACAAGAACAATAGCCTACCAGGACTCTGGAAGTAAGCAACCAAGAAGTAATGTTATGTAAATAGCCTATCGTTGGGAGTGGGGTGTGCTTGGGTGTGGCAATTGCATGCTATTTAAACAGGGCTTTGGCCCTGGAGTTCAGTCTTGTTCTTGCTGAAATCACTAATAAAGTAGAGCTGATCACTAGACTTGGGGTCTGCTCATCCATGGAACCCACTATTTAACAGGAAGGAAAAGCAGAATGTCATGATTCAGGACACAGGTAAAATCTACTAGATGTTCTACAGTAGCAGGAGGGAGTTGAGTGTTAACCCCTGCAGTATAGTGAAGCTCGCTGGCAGCTGAGAAAGTTTGCTTGCTGAGTTTAGCAAGAGATGCATTGCAACTCCTATTGCAGTCCAAGTGTTAACACTTAGGAACAGGCACATTGAAAGCTTTGGGCTCAGAATATGCAAGGCTTGCGTTTTCAAATTCATTATCATTTTCATACAATGCCTATGCTGGAGAAATGGGATCCCTGGTTAGGGACCTGAGGCCCAGTATGAGGTATTAGTTGACATGGAGTTCACTTGATGCCACCGGCAGGTCTTGGTTCTTCACAGTCTCCTGTGAACCAACGTCAGTGAAATATTGTCTCCATCTAACAGGCAGAGGGCATAACTTCAGGCAAAACCAGGCTTCATTCAGAAATGACCTTCAGTATTGCTGATTTGACAAAATACTCAAAGGAAATGACATTTATGAGAAAACCCTCCTTGGGGTCAGTCGTGATGCTGTATATAAAACTAGAGAATCTTCACACCAATGGGGCTGGCAGTTTTAAAACTCAGCCCACTCCTTGCCATTTCTGTATCCCATTTGTCATCTAGATTTCCTGACCCAAGTCCCCTTAACTCTTCGATTTCCTGTTGCACGATAGAATAGAGCATCTAATGCTCCCATGTCCCCAGATAAAGACAAAAGACCCAGATGTATTAATTAACTGGGTTTATTAAAACTTCTGAACTGCACCTGAAAACTAAACTAATGAGTACAATAATCCTAAGAGGCTGCCCAAATCTGGTTTGCCAGCACTTGGTCAACTCAGCCTGGCTGTCTGTGCAGGTCATAATGACTCAACATGAAGGAGACCCTGCCACTTCTGCCATGGGGCTACTGTCTTACCAGTTCCACCCCGCTCCTGCAGCATCCCAGTTCAGAAAACCGTCCACCCAGCAAATCCATCCCACTCACAGGCATGCTGTAAGTGGGAGAGCTTGCCCCATTTCTCTGTGGCTTACCAGAGGATCTCACAAAGGCACAGGGACTGTACTGGATGGAGGACCTATCATCAGATATCGTGACTCTTTCCCTGTTGCAGTTCAATAATACCTGGCATTATTTACAACTGTATCTCTGTCTGTTTGTTGTTGGGTGGATGACGCTTACTCCCAGCACCCTGCCCACCGTCACTCCACACCACTCTTTGCCCCCAACTCCTCCTCTCTCCTTTTGCAATTTCTCCATTGGGCTTTCCAGAATGATCACACATCTGAAGGGGTGAGCTGCGCATTCCCCAACCTCCTTCCCACTCCCACACTCTTCTGATTGCTGTGAGCAGCTGTCATGGAGACTGGGCCAGGGGTGAGCTGAGGGAGGGAATATATGATCTGGCAAGGGGGTTGGAAGGTCTCTGGGGCTCCCACTCCTCCACAGCACTGCAGGCATCTGATAAGCCATGCAGCTTGGTGGAGCACACATGTTGGGTTCTCAGGATGGGAGGCACAGGGGTACAGGGAAGCTGATGGCAGTGACAGGACCTCTGAGTGTGGCACAGAGGGGGTTGAGGTGGTGTATAAACCAAAATGATGAATGGCTGGGCAGCCCATTGGCCGGGCCATCCTGTCTCCCCTCCCCTTGTAGGGACTGAACCAGGAGCCCTGGCCATCCTATCCTAGTGCCTTTCCACTAGGCCATGCCTTTCTGTGCAGTTTTCTCTGCCCAGCCCTGAAAGGTGGGGGTGTCATCAGGGCATCAGTGGAATGCCTAATCCATGAAGACATTCCTTCTTTGTATATGTCTGCTTGGCTTAGTGATTAGAGCACAACCTTGGGTGTGGGGGCCATGGGTTTGAGCCTGGCCATCCCCTTGTGTTTTGCTGCTGGCTTATCAGTTCCCAGGATAATGGGTGTTCTTTGTCTTTTGCCTGCTCTCCCCAGTCCCATTCAGCTTGAGCCCATAGTTCCTATCTGATGGGTGACTGACCTACCCTGGAGAGCTATGAGGGTATGTGATAAGTTTTGCTTGGCATGCTGTTGTGTGTTCCCATCCTGATGCCCTGGTGCTTGATGTCCTCCTGCCTGGTGAATGGCAAGTCAGTTGCAACCTGGGATTTAAGCAGTCATCTGTGGGGTGCCCTGGAGTGCATTGGCTACAGGGCTTCTGCCACTCATGCATAATGCTGCTGTTTGGGTTGTGCTGATGTTGGCTTTTTTGTCCCTGTCCTGTGATGTTCTGGGGTGGTGGCAGCTTTGATTGGTCCTGGCAGCACTGGCAGGCAGTGGTTGTCTCTGCCTCTATATGCTACAGGTGGGGGGTAGCCACTGCCTGATTGGTGGGTGTTGACAGGGTTGCTAGGTACTCCAATGGACTGACTATACAATGGGCCTCACAGGTGGGTGCTCGTTGTCTTCCTCCTCTGTGGAATGTCAATAGGGAACTGACTAGCAGTGGCATGGTTGTGGCAGTGGCCATATGCCACTGCTGCAGCAGCTCTAAAGGTGACCATGTTATAACTGGAAATTATATAAAACAGGATCAAAGTGGATGTATTCCACAGAGAAGTGCTTAAATGTTATTAATCATTGCAGACACTTGAATTATCCCCTTAACAATCATGTCTCTAGATGCAGAAAAGGCTTTTGATTGCTTAGATAAAAACTATTCTGTTTACTAAAGCAGATGAACTCTAGCACACTATTCCTAAGGACAATAGAAGCTGTATATCAGGAACCACACCCATGTGAAAGTTAACAGCTTTAGAGCTCAACTTTACTTCAATAGAGGTTCTAGACAAAAAAGCCCTTTATCTTCACCCTACCGATTGAGGTGCTCATGGAAGCAGTTCACAGCAATGCAGAAATCAAAGTATACAGGTAAGAAATCAGCCTGTTTGCCAATTATACCCTTCTCAATTGAACTCATAAAATTAAAAATATAGTGAAATATAAGGATTCCATATCAATTTTACAAAATCTGGAATCCTAGTTATGAACTGGAGATGAATGCAAAGATATCAATGAGTGGATTTACACTGCAGGGAAATACCTAGAAATTAATACATCTATGAGCTCATAAAATTTAAGTTAAATAATTTAAGTAAGATTATTATTAATAAAACAAAACCTGGCAGAATGGTGTAAGATGTGTCTAGCCTCTACCTTTTTCTCCTCATCCTTCCCCAATGCAACCACTGCTGATTTCTGGCTGTGGGTGACAATAACAACACAAAAAATAAGTCTTTAGAGAGAAAGTGCAGGCTTTAAGTGACAAAAAGCGTGGACAGTCATGGTGAGCATTGGAGGAAGCTGTAAAGCAGAGACTGGAGACAGAGTTAATGGGGGGGGGACCTCCCTGCATTAGCTGCTCACTAGGGCTCTGTGATGGACCCCTGTTACTTTCCCACTCTGAGGCAGATTTCCGTGCCAAAATTCTTTTTAGTTCCCTGCTGTGACTGAGCAGTCCCTAGTAGTGTGTAAATGAATGTGGTTTATAAAACTTTCTGTCCCACCCTGTCTACAGAATATAATTCAGCTTGTAGTCCAGCCCTAGTAACTTTATGTGGAAAAGCAGGAGCCCTCTTCTTATTTCCCTTTTTAAATGAAACTGAAGACAGATTAACAGTAAAACAAACAACCCCCCACCCCAAGTTTATTCAACAGGCAGGTATGGGGATTGCTGAGGTAAAAGTTGTAGATGGTATAGCATTCACTTCTTTAAACAGGCAAAATGATGTTATTGAAGCTTATAACACATTTAAGGCAAGGAGTCTTTTTCTTTCACTCAGTAGGTGAACTCATCTGACTTTTCCTATCAGATACACTGACTCCTAACTGTCAGAAACCAACTGACAGCCTTCAGAATGGTTCTTCCTGACAGAATAGCTCCAAACTGAACTGATCTCAAACTGATTCTCCACTCAGCTGATCATATAGAAGAAGAAGAAGAAGAAGAAGAAGAGACGGGATTTATATCCCACCCTTCACTATCCAAAGGAGTCTCAGAGTGGCTTACAAACGCCTTTCCCTTCCCCTCCCCACAACAGACACCCTGTGAGGTAGGTGGGGCTGAGAGAGCTCTTGGCAGAAACTGCTCTTTTTCAAGAGCAGCTCTTATCAGAACTACGGCTTGCCCAAGGTCATCCAACCAGGTGCAAGTGGAAGAGTGGGGAATCAAACCAGGTTCTCCCAGAATAGAGTCTGCGCACTTAACCACGACACCAAACTGGCTCTCTCCCTCAGCAGGCGCTGGCCAATCAGAGAAGAGGAGCAGCCTGTCACTCAAACTCTCAATTCCAGGGAAACATTAACTCCTGGCTTTCTGATTTAGATGCACTTAGAAACATGCTTTTAAAGTGTAGTCCATCACAGGCTCTTAATTACACTTTTTTCCTATTTTTAAATTGAATCCACTCCTCCCATATATTCCCTCTGCTGAGGGGGGCACAGGTCTGGATAGTGCTGGGTCTGGGGATGGAGCTCCATGATTTTTGGAGGGTTACGGGTTCCCTCTGCCTCTTTACGGGATCATAGAGGGGGACCTTCCAAGGACTTGAGTGGGGAAATCCCATTCCCCAACTGGCACTGGCCCTGCTTTCCCCACAGCTGGCTCCACTTTCTCACTTCCCATACCTTCTGGTGCTGGCTCCCTGCTCTTTCCCACCTGGCTCCAGCTCCTGCTTCCTTTCACCATAATCTATTCCTGCTTCTGCTCTTCCTGAGACCCAATAGGGCATCTGAGCTCTGGATGTTAATTACCAAGGCCTGCTCATCCACAGACACCACTGTTAAGGTTTCTTTTTTTTTTGGGGGGGGGGTACTAACCTTTTGCAACTAATTTAGATTTTTGTCCAAATCTTACCACTCCTGAAAGCTTGCATGACTGTCAAGCTACAGCTGGACCCATTTTATAGGGCTTTTTGATTGGGGGGACAGCCCTTGTCTTCCCAGTGTAAGGATCATTTAACTCCCCACTCACCAATAGCTTTTTCATCATATCAACCTCCTTGCAGTCTCATTTCCTTTGGATCACTTTTCATATTCAGTTCTACAAAGCTTGTCTGTCTACCCCAAGATCTCCTGTCTGGTGTGACAAGAACTCAGCTGCTCCACAAATTAATGAAGACTGCCAAACTAAACTCTATCAGAGTTCAGCTGCATGAGGAAGTTAAAAGTAATGCCAAACAAAAGATCTGAATCTCCTTTTCTGCCTCTCCAACTAGCAATATAAAGTTATCTTTTCCACCCTTCTTTCGTTTTTAACACAATCCAGAAATGTTACGGGAAGGAATGTCCTCTGCCTTTTCTTTCAGTTTGTACAAAGGGGTGTTTGGCATTGCTTTCTACTTTCCCTCATGCAGCTGAACTGTAGTAGAATTTAGGGGCTGCTGAGATTGTATTTTTCATCTGAATAATCCATATAGCCAGCATAGGGCTAAGAGCTGCAATTCCAACACTCTGTCACATAGTGGCCAAAAATACCAGGTGCCATCAGGAGGTCCATCAGTGGGGCCAGGACACTAGAAGCCCTCCCACTGTTGCCCCCCCCCCCGAGCACCAAGAATACAGTGCATCACCTGCCCCAGCCTGTGAGCTCCTATCTATACGTTGTGACTAACAGCCACTGATGGACATCTGCTCCATATGTTTATCCAGTTCCCTCTTGAAGCTGTCCGTACTTGTAGCCACCATCACCTCCTGTGGCAGTGAATTCCATGTGTTAATCACTCTTTGGGTGAAGAAGTATTTCCTTTTATCTGTTGTAACCTGACTGGTCAGCAATTTCATGGAGTGCCCACGAGTTCTTGTATCATGAGAAATGACATTAAACTAGATTTCTCCACAGCCCTGTACTGACTTGGTGCAGCCTCAGTTATTGTTAATATTCACAAACCCAGAGTGATTTCTTACACAACGTAGGAGGGGAAAGGCAACTGTTTAAATGTTTTTTCACTCAGTTTAATGCAAATAATGAATATATGGTAAAATTCTTCTTGGCCCTTTGCTAGTGGTCAGATAACCAGTTTGCCCACTGGTGAGATGATCATTGTGGTTAAGTTACCACTTGATAAGGGATCATTTGTATTCCCCCTTTCAAGTTTGTACAGATGTGAAACAATGTAATTCTGCCTAGGCTGGTAATCAGCAAAAGTCATCTGGGCAAAGATTCCTCTTTTCATTCATAACTTGAGGGCACGATCGGACCAAGAATCTTGTGCCAAGTATAGGTTCCCTCCGCCCCAAGAATCCACATAACACTGTTTTTTCATGAGGTGAACTGTATCTCAGGCATCTTCAGCTGCCCTGAGAATATGATGGTTGTTATGGCAACTCCTTTTCACTGAATGACAATGTATTAAACACACGTAACAAATTGGATATACTGGAGCATTCCCCTTCACATACACCCCAGATTTCTTTCTTTCCTTTCTTGAAAAAGAATATAAAATCTCTGTCTTGTTGTTGTTGTTTTTAAATAGTTATTTACACAAGGTACCACATACCAAGGCTTTT
>NW_015161961.1:1032996-1063357 GCF_001447785.1 Gekko japonicus
ATAGATTTATGTTCCTTTACTGGCACAAAACCCCTTTTATTTATTTATGTGATAAAAGCCCACAAGACTGTGAGGCAACAAGGTGGGTGAAACACTAACAGAATCCCTAATTTCTCCCACGTGCTTGAGAACATATATACTCACAATTGGAACTGTGCCTGGAGAGGGCAATAGTGTCATGAAGGAAGGAATCGGCAGCTAAATAAATAAATAAGGACCAGCCCCCCCCCCCAAATAATAAAATAAGCTCTCAGTTCCCCAGAACTCTTTATCAAAATGGATGCTAACTCCCCAAAAGCAAAAACTGAAAAAGGAAGAGTATGGAGGAGAAAACCTATGACAGAAACACGCCAGTGGTAGAAAGTGCTATTAAGGCCAGGCCAATTTATGATGGCCTCATATGATTTTCAAGGCAAAAGATGAACAGAGGTGGTTTGTCATTGCCTGCCTGTGTGCAGCAACCTTGATCTTCCTTGGAGGTCTCCCAACTAGGGCTGACCTTGCTTACCTTCTGAGATCTGATAAGATCAGGTGAGCCTGGACCATCTAGGTCCAGATATAAAAGGTATTACACTACTTAAAAAAATAATTCTGTCAAACAAACACAGCTATGTATAATTTTCATTTATACTTTTCAAGAACTTCTTACATCAATTGCTCTTACCAGCTGGTATCTCCACAGCTTCAGCTAAGTCACAGCCTTGATCTTGAGGATGTGGAAGACCCAGATATTCTCGATGCACTAAGACTAAGGCAAATACAGGTCTGGAACACATAGGGTGATTCTGCATCTAACATTCGGTCCACATTTTCTCAAAGGTGAGAAAAAAGTGCAGCTCAAAAGCACATTCAAATACCTCGTGGCAACGCCATACTGACTGCAAAGTCATCCCTGAATGGCCATAAATCTTTCTAGAAGGTACCATAAAATCCGATGATCAAAGGAAGTGAAAGCAGCATGCAGTGCAGAGGGGAATCTCTGTTCCATCATGGATTTCGTAAAACAACAGAGAGAAAAGCCAATGCAGAATCAGCCATAGTATCTTAAGGGTCCAACTCAGATTTCCTGAATACCAGGGTCACCAAAAGAGGCCCTAATCTCTGCGTTCCCACTGTCAGAGTACAATGGGTGGCACCGGCCACAAGAGAGGGCCTTTTCAATAACAGTACTGCTGTAGCTCTGAAATACTTTCCAAAGAGATGTTCATGTAGCATCATCCTTTCCAATTAAGGTTGCCAGCTGGCCAGAGAAACAATGCCCTGTCCCTTTAATAGAGGTTTAATAGGTGGAAAGAGGCAGTTGAAGCTTTTTATGGCATAGTGATAAAAGAATCACCTGATAATTGCTGCAGATCAAATGAGATAAAAGGACAGCTAGAGGGGCCAGTTTAAAAGCTAACAACCCTATGTTTGCTAATTGCTAAAAGGGGTCATACTTAAGTGAGTATTTTTGCTAAACCTGGAATCGGAATTATACTTTATTTATTGCTGTACTCAATGTGACTGCTTAATTCTTTAATTACTCTTTGGTTACATTTAGGGATGAGCCAATGTTTTCTCTTTAATTTAGTTTAAAATCCTTTTATATTTTTGTAACATTTTTTTTTGGTTTAAGGTTGCTGGTTTTGTAGATTTGTGGGTATAATATATGTGCATGTTGATCAAAATCTATATATTTATACACTCAGTGTGTGACAAGTATACGCATACACACCGTTATATCTAATTTTGAACTGGGTTCTAGAATACCCTGGGTTTACAGAAAAATCTGAAATCTTACAAAAAAAACAAGATGTTGGGGGGTTAAAAACTCCCCAAAATAAAAGAAGCTAAATATATAGTTTTAAGAGATAAATGCCCTCGAGATCTCATATGAGTAAGTTTACAATGACTATTTTGGGTGTTGCTGGGCATTTACAACAATATTGCCTAGCTTCCAAGCCTTGGTTTCTGTTAGTTAAAGGGGTGAGTGTGTGTGTATCAGATGAAAGAAGGAAGGAAAAAAACAGGAAAAGGGGAAAGAAGAGGGAAAAGACTTAAGAACAGAGAATGGCAGTTAGGTGGGTGGATAAGAAGAAAAGGGGAGAGGCTGCCAGAGAAGGGGAAGCCGAAGAGCCAGGTAAAGATGGGTTGGTTGGGAAAGGGGAGCAGCCAGGGGAAGGAAAAGAGGCAATAGTGTGAGAAGGGGAATGCAGATGCAAAATGATATGCCCTCCAAATCCTTGTGGGTCCGATGTGTGTATGCATGTGTGTTTATTAACTATAATGCTGACTTATTGATACACATATCTTATTGAAAATGTGTACGTTTTATCAGGGGTCATTTCGTAGAAAAAGAGGTGCAGGAGTGCATTAGCATAACTTATTAGCATAACTTATTTGCATATACCACACCCCCTGACATCACCGGAAGTGTGTCAGAAGGGAACACCCACTGCTCAGGTTCCACTGGACTGTTTTGGATTGCTAGCTATTGGGGGGGGGGGAAGGTGCAGATCTGCCCTCACAGAGGAGGGAGAGCTTGTACCTGAACAAAACTTTGTCTTAAAGGTGCCACTGGACTGTTTTGGATTGCTAGCTATGGGGGGGGGGACATGCAGATCTGCCCTCACAGAGGAGAGACAGCTTGTACCTGAAGGCGGGTCCGCGGGGGGGGCACGTGACATTTCTCGGGGGGGGGGGCCTCTGCAACTTACCTGGCTGCTTCTTGCGCCTTGTGGCCTGACTGAGGGCTGCTGGGAGCACGGGGCAGGGGTTGTTGCATGTGCCCGCCCCCTGGGCTCCTTACTGCTGGAGCTCTGCTCCTGTGCGCTCCCGCAGGAAATGATCCCTGCGTTTTATAGGGAAAAATTAGTACGAGGAAACAGAAAATTGGTTTAATTTGCACAGCAGTGAGATTGAAATGGAGACTTCCAAGTTAAAACAGCATGGATGAGACACTCAAAATTATCCCTAGTTATTTTAAGTTTTGGTTACTTCCTGCTGTTCTTAATTACTGAAATTTGGGGGTTGTTGGTTTGGTAGGAGGCTTTTTCCTATCTTGCTTCTTGTATTTATGGGGGGTTTTTTTTGTCATGCTGATTTCATATGGTTTTGTTCTTGTTTTAAAGAATGTAGCAAACCACCCCAGGGACCCTTCAGAATGGAAGGGTGGGGTATAAACTGCCTTAAAATAAATGAGCAAGGTCCCGTTCACACGAGGCGATTTGGCCCGGGAGCGGGACAGTTCGGGGGCGGGTCAAACCGGCGCGATCATACCAGAACATCTGTAAAGCGCCGTGATACCGTCCCCGAACTGGCCCATTCCCGGGAAAAAGCGCCTCAAACTGAACCACCTACCTCGGTGGTTCAAACAGAAGAGGCGCTTCTTCCCGGGCGTTTGATCGCCGGCGCGACTTTGCGCCGGCACAACCCCGGGCCGGAGCCGAACTGCGCATGTTCCGACATGCGCAGTTCGGCCGGCTCCCGGTTAGAGCCGTCTTTTCTCTCCGGCGTTTGATCGCGCCGGGGAGAAAAGGCGGCTCGGCCGGGGGATCCGTGGGATCCCGCCGAGCCGTATCAACGTTGGCGCGGCTTTTAAAAGCCGCGCCTTTTCCCCTGCGTGTGGCAGGGGCCCAAGTGGATGAAAAAATAATGTCACTAAATTAGTGTATATTTAGAGAAAAGCTGTCTCAGTATCCTCCATTTCCTACTGTGCCTCAATTAATTAATATGCCAATTTTAAGTAGATTTTTTACCCTTTTAATCAGTTTAGCATCAAAGATTTCAGTCTGGTTATTTTCCAGCACATGCATAAGTTGTTGATTAATCTATCCATGAGCCTTTCCCTCCTTTATAAATATTTAACAGTATATTTCCTGTGATTCCTACGTGTAGAAGGTTTAAAAAACAACTACTACCTCGGTGTTAAACAGTTCTGGTTTACATGGAAAGTTTCCCAAACATACAACCAGGTCCTTGCTCATGTGTGTACAATCTCTACAATTGTGTAAAAAAATATTATGAACCGGATGGTACAGTTTGGGATAATTTCTGTGACTGTAGGTGTGGCAACACTTTTACAAGCTTCAGTGACCACAGAATATAGCTTTGGTTGTATAGAAAGAAAAGTTCAGGGTATCTTTTGACACAATGAGGCTGTTATAGAATGCTGCCAAGATTTTAAATTGCCATGAGGGCCCGATCTTGATCAGGCTGACAGTGTGGTACTCTTGTTTCCCCCTGCAACTTTAAAGTGCCAGATCAGCCATATGGGGCGGGAAGTGGGGAAAACTATGATGCCAATCAGGACTGGGTCCTCATGGCATTTTCAAATGCCTTTAAAATGGTGTTGCTGTCCTCGTGGCAGCCACAAGGATGCCATCACATTTAGTTTGGCTCTTAATGTCATCATGTTTCCACTTTTGCTCGCAAACCTAGATATACACAGGGCTATTTTTGGGCAGGAATACACAGGAATGGAGTTCCGGCTGGCTTCAGAGATGGCCTCACCCGCTACAGCCAACCTCTAAGTGCGTGGCTACAGAGGGAAGGCCTGGAGAGTGACCCCCCCGGCAACTCTGAGGCGGGCGAGCCAGGAGGGACCCTGGAAGGATCAGGGAGGCATTTAAATGCCTCCCTGTGCCTCCCCCAGCCTGTCCAAGGGCCAACTTGCCTGGGCAAGCCAAGGGAAGGCGTGGGGTGTGGCCTAATATGCTACTGAGCTGCACTGTCAGTGTGTGTGGCCTATTATGCTAATGAGTTCCTGCTGGGCTTCTTCTACAAAAAAAGCCCTGCTGGTCTGGTATAATTCAGAGGTAGTTGTGGTGTTAAATCAGGAAAATAACAAACTGTGGTTTGCTTCTTGCTTACAAACCACAGTTCATTCTTTTCTCCCAGATTTGGATGTCATGACAAACCATGGCTTCCATCAAATAAGGAAGTCTCTTAATTTGTACCCCACGCATGACAGAAAGTGGGCTGAGTCTGAAGAATGTAAAGGTTCCCTTTGAATACACCTATTGGCTTGAACTGGACTTGATGAGAAATGCAAGGTTTCCACTGAAAATGACTGTGGTAGTTTGGAGCAGAATTTCTGTACTTCTCGTTGTATTCAAGGAGATGCATGATGTGATGTCACCCTGGATGTTTCCTTACCCCCCCTCCATGTTACTGGTGTCTGCTGAATGATTGGAGGATGTGGAAATGTATGATGTGATGATACCATGTCACTTCTCCCACACCTACACATCAGGCAGTTATAATGGGTATAATATATGTAGATAGAATGGAGCAGGTGCAGAGGAGAGCAATAAGGATGATTGGGGGCCTGGAGACCAAGCCCTATGAGGAAAGAGGAGGTTGAGGGGGGATATGATTGCTCTCTTTAAATATCTGAAGGGCTGTTACTTAGAGGAGGGTAGGGAGCTCTTCCTGTTAACAGCAGAAGATAGGACTCGCAATAATGGGTTTAAATGAAGGGCGGGAAGATACCGGCTGGATCTTAGGAAAAACTTCTTTCCAGTAAGACTTGTGCAACAGTGGAATCAGTGGTGAGCTCCCCCTCACTGGCAGTCTTTAAGCAGTGGCTGGACAAACACTTGTCAGGGTTGCTCTAGGCTGATCCTACATTGAGAAGGGGGTTGGACTAGATGGCCTGTATGGCCCCTTCTAACTCTGTGGTTCTATGATTCTCCTTCCTGTTCCACATGCATACTACCACAGAGGGGAAGGGTCAGTTTCATCCCCTTGTCCTTCCTTACTCCAGTTTGCCAGCTCTAATGGCTGATCCTCTGCTTGGATCCTGCAGCCCCAGGAGTGATGTTTCTGGGTGTTAGGGGGAGGAACTGCAACAAGGGAAGTAGGGAATCTCCAAGTGCCTCCTTCACACAGATGGGAGGATACTGCTGAGGAGGAGGGACTTGGCACAAACCTGTGGCAGCCTCCCATTCACTGTGACAGCTACTTCTGGGTAATGACACCCTGTTCTAAGGCTTGTGCCCTGCCTCTGCTTTGAAACCTGAATGTGCAACCTTCCCTTCGTTCTCTTCAGTTTCAACTTCCTTTAGGTTCCCTGAGCAAATGATACTGGTACAAGTGATATTATTTCTACACGAGACTTAATTTGTGTATATTTCTTAAATGGATCTGAACTGGAAATGAAAGGCAGCCAGCACTGGCAGGAATGTTATGTGCACTTTTAAAATAAAAGGTTCAACTTTATCATGTACTAATGTTATTTACGTACAGCACCAATAATGTCAGGGAGGTTTAAAGAAATGTTTGTGCCATGAGTAAAGGTGGTATAAAGCAAGCTTTGTAAAAGCACAGATTGCTAAAGAAAAGCATAGCTCTTCGCAAGATAGATTGCCTGAAAGCTAACAAACTAAAGTGTGCATTGAAACTGCAAGATCAAAGAAGGACCTCAGACCCTTTGCAAGTTAAAATAAACTTCACCAACTAACAGTTGCTAAGTGCTAGAGGTCCAACCCTTGCTCATTATCCAGCAAAACTAATAGAACTGTAAGTTTAAAATTTATAGAATAGAATAACCAAAATCTAAAACTTTTTGTTCAAACATTGCATGCTAATGACTGCATCCCTGAAAGAACATGCCTTGGAGTAAGCCCCATTGAATAACATGAGGCTTACTTCTGAGTAAGACCTGCTTAGGGTTGCTCCCAATGTGACATACCTCTACTTTTTGGAAAGCTGGCTTTTATGATACTCAAATTTAATTGCATTCTCAAAAAAATATTCACGTTACCAAATGTTTCAAAATAGGATCACAAATAGTTCACACATGTGTGTTCTCACACTGCTGCTTAGGAAGTGTGGTCTATGAGTTGATATAACAACTATGTAATACTGTGTGTACATCATGCATTACAATAACTTGCCCTATGATTTTGAACATGCATCAACAACAGCCTCTCTTATATTATTTGGTTTTGGCTTACATTTAGTAAGATGATGTGAACTAATGCAAATATTGAAAAATTCTTGTGTTTGGATAGGATCAAGAAATCTCCCTCAGTGTCATACTAATGGCCCATCCTGTGACCACCAAATGGTCTGGAAGGCCTACGATAAAGGCATGAATAATAATTCCAAAGCAGCAAGAATCCACAGTTATACTGCCTCTGAACATTACTCATCATGGCTAATAGACCAGAGAGGCATGTATATCCTTGTTTTCCTATACCATTCCCATTCCCCTTGGTTGGAAACTGCAGAATAAACTCCAAGGAGGAAGTGGCTATTGGCCATGAGCCCTCTCCCACTTTGCTTTCAAGTGCCTAGATGGGCTGTTTTCTATCTTTCCTATGATGTCTTTTTGCGTTCCTTTCAGCATCTCTCAGGAATTCAGTATTAACATAATGGCAGAGCTGGAGGTGGGATCAAACCAAGCAAACAGCCCTTTTCAAATATTAAATTTGTGGGTATTTAATCATACATACTTGGTATGTGGGCTACCTGCAATCCTCTTGATATGTGCAGTTGACGTTTCATCTGAACAGTCACAAATCCCCTGTATTCCTGTCTGGTGTGTGCAGAGTGGGTAGAGTTCTTGGCTCTGGGTTGGGAAATTGTTGGATATTTGAGGGTAGGAACCTAGAGAGGGCAGGGTTTGGGGAGGGGAGGGGAGGGACCTTAGTGGGGTATAATGACATAGGCTGCAGTCACACACACTGAATAATCCACTTTCAATCCACTTTCAGTGCACCCTCCAACTGTATTTTGCCAGTTCACACAGTAAAATCCAGTTGGAAAGTACATTGAAAGTGGATTGTTTAGTGTGTGTGACCACGGCCATACAGTCCACCTTGCAAAGCAGCCATTTTATCCAGGGGGACTGATCTCTGTCATCTAGAAATCAGTTGTAATTCTAAGAGATCTCCAGGACCCACCTGGAGGTTGACAACACTAAGAGTGACATAACAGCCAATCAGGGCATAAGGATGATTGAAGGCACTGGAAGGAAGAGGGGAGTGAAACAGAAAAGTCTTTATACTATTGGCTCTTGTCTGATAGGGTCTGAGCCTTCAGAGAGTGAGACTGGAGGGATCCTGTCTCTGGGCCTGGTTTGAGAATAAGCAGGCTACAAGAGTGACTATTTTCAGAGAGGATTTGTTCCTCCAGTGGAGTAGGCAGGAAGAAATACTTTCTCAGGAGACTTGGTATGTCTCAGAGCCTGGCTTTCAAGATAAAGCAGGCTAAACAGTAAGCACTTGAAAGGGGACACTGCTAGTATCTCGGAATCTGGTTTTCAGGGGCAGCAGGCTAAGTTATTGGAATCTGAAGAAGGAACTTATACTGTGAGATTCCTAAGGCTGGAGATTTACCTCAGGAATCAAAGCTTGTCTGGTAACTGCCAAGAAAGTTCATCCAAGGAAGTTAATAGAAGTTACACTTTTCTCCCTGTTTACCTCAGAAGCCATTTAGGGCCTGTCTATCAGGTGGAGATTGGGGTAGAGACCATACTGGTCAAACGCCACAGCAACTGCCTCTTTCTAAATAACATTTTAAACAATGAGCTTCACAGTCATTTCCCCCCCTGCTTCCGTATACTCTACATGAAACTGAAGCAGAAAATATGCACAGCACCCTAATCAGATGAGATGGTGACCATGTATATTGGGAGGATCATGGATAACAATCACATGTTGTGAGATACCCTCAACTATAACATCTGGAAAAGGCCAAGGCTGAAGTCAAAATTATAACACTTCCCTCCTGGAGCTGCAAGGAGCCAGATTGCAAGTCAGAGGAGGACTGTGTAAGAATTCTGTGTCCCCATAGTGACCAGATTCCTCAGGGAAATTCAGAGGCAAGGCAAGATGTTGTCAGTCTTCAGCATCTGCTAAATCGGAAGGATGCATAACCAAGTCTCCACTTTATAATGTATTTTCCTGCAAATTATGTGAAATATTGCCATTCCTCTCTGATAGGGTGTTATTTTTTAACTAATGCCTTCTACAAGACCCTAACATAATCAGATGTATTAACACTTGATTGGCATGCAATTTAATAAAGACTTTACATGTTTTTTTTATGAAGAATACCTGCCACTGGCAAGTGTTCGGATTTTTTAATACAGAATGAGAGGGGGAAGCAGACTCACCATAGTTATCAGTGCCGCACACCTGTACACAATCCATCAGCTCCCTCTCCCCCGCATTTCAGAGAAGCTGAAGCAGAAAAACCAATGTCATTATTTAAAGGATATTCTCAAAATGCATAACCGACACCAAATTACATAATTAAAATTATCTGCCCACTATCACATTGACATTAATATAAAATAGCTGCACATAATGATTCACAATGATGGAAGTCACGGTTTCTTTTGGACTCATAGGCTGATAACGTGATGATGAAAATCTATATTAATTCTTGATGGTGGGTTGTAGTGGGAAAATTATACTTCACGGAAACTATTCTCAGTCTGTTCTGTTTGTTTTCATGCTACTCAGGTATACCTATTCCAAAAAATTTGTAAGAGACATGCTGAGCGCACTCAGAGCCTCATTTTTTGTTACCGTTAAAAAAATTCCTGTACAAAAGGCCTGTTTGGAGCCTAGAAGTAGAGAAGAACTTTCAAGATGATAATGTAGATCCATGTGACACTATGGCAGAGTGGGAGTCTCCAAGAGGACACAGCTGGGAATGGACAACTGCAATGTAACATGGAGACTGATTTATAGTTGAGCAGGCCATGGCCCCTCTTCCTCACTAGGTGGACCTCTCACATGTTTTGGCAGAGCAAATCAGGGTTCCAGATGAGGCACTTCAGCCAATATCCCGACCCTGGCTATGGTTTAGGGATAGAAACCTCAAAGTTGGGTCTAGAGTTGTCTCAGAAGGACATATCTGGACTACAGAGGTCAGTTCCCCTGGAGGAAATGGGAGCTTTGAAGGATGGTCTCTAAGGCACCAGATCCCTTCTGAGCCCCTTCCGAGACGTTGCCTTCCTTAGGTACTGCCCACAAATCTCCAGGAATCTCCCAAGCCAGAGCTGGCAACCCTGCTGTAGTAACACATTTGTGGCATAGAGATATAACACTTTAAAAGCAAGGCCTTATGAAGTTGATCCAGTGTAAAGAGTTAAGAAAGCGATGTGAGTATGCTACCTATGAATGCTATTCTTCTCCCTGCCCCCAGACATAGAGATTTTCTCCCACAAGCAATGCTCCCTCTAAGCTGTGGAGTCTTGTGAGCAAAAATTCTACTTTGTGAGCTACTGGCATTAAAGTTGTGAGCGAGCGATTTGGCTGCTGCATAAATTAGTTTGCTCTGGAGCCGTCCTTCCTGAGCTAAGACAAAAATATGTGAGCCGGAGGCTAAAAAACTGTGAGCTAGCTCACACTAACTCAGCTTAGAGGGCATACTGCCCACAAGGCATCTATCCATTCTAACTCTACTTATTAACAATAAAATGGAAACAAAGGATCCACAATTCTTAGCATTTTCCTCCATTGGACTGGAAAACCCATCTCTATATATAATAATTCTGTTTTTGTCATGGACTCTCCTGAACATTCCACACACTCCCAAATCAGTTGACTCCCTGAGCTGTCACTCAGAAGCGGTCCCTATCCACTGGCTGCGTTGCCTGAGTCTCTCACCTCCAATATTTTAAACAGTTTGCTGTTCCTCTCCCCCCAATAGCCAATCAGAACACAGAGGTCATTTGCATAAGTGGCCTGATTGGCCTTTGCCTCTAACATTCTGAACAATTTGCTGTTGCTGTTGGGAGTCATTGAATGTGTCCTGAGGTAAAATACATATCCCAATTTCCCCTTAAACGGTAACTGGAGTTTCCAAAATACCTATCCCAGTCTTCCCTTAAATGGTCACTGGAGTTGCCAATCTCCCTGTGGGGCCTGGAGATCTTCCAGAAATCACTGTGAGCCACAGCACATAATTTCTCCCACAGAAAATTTCCCAGCTATTACAATGGTTACTTTGGGCAGTGGACTCTACGGCATTATACCTTGCTGAAGTCCCTCTGCACCCCAAACCCTGCCCTTCCTAGGATCTACCCATCAAATCTACAGGTCTGGCCCTCCCCTTAGTATTGCCAGCCTCCAGACAGCACCTGGAGATCTCCAAGATCTCCTGGAGAAAATGGTTGCTTTGGGCAATGGACTCTATGGGATTATACCCTGCTGCGGTCCCTTTGCACCCCAAACCGTGCCCTCCCCAGGCTCTACCCCTCAAATCTACAGGTATTTCCCAACCCAGAATTGGCAACCCTGAAACTGGCTATGGAACTGCTTTCCAGACCCTTGGAACCCAGAAGACATGGCATAGGAGGAGGTTCTTTTCTACCTTAGCTGCCACTGCATAACCCCAAATCAACATAAATCAGAGGTGGAAGGAACTATACCTTTTACCATGAGGCTGTCCTCCCATACTAACCACTTGAGGCAGCAAGAGCCTTATAGCTAAGCAGAAGAAAATAAAAATGGCTTGCCTCCCTCTATTTCCCCCTTCCCTCTGCCGCCCCACCAGCCGCAGCCGGGACACTCACCTGGAGCTTCCTTCTAGAGCTCGTTGTATTTCTTCCCACAGTGGGCTTCACTCTTAGTATAAAAACTGATGCTTTATTTTCTCTGTTCCCTAGCTTTGTAGCATGTAAATGTTTGGTGATGATGTCTAAAAATGAATCCTCCCCACCTGTATGGTTAGGGTTTTTTTTTTTCCTACACCTGCCAGAAGTTATATCTACAAGGAACAAAATCATTCCTGGCAGGTGTCATGTTCATGTGTGGAAGGACTGCCATAGAACATGTGGGAAGATGGCTCCCCTTTTTGTTGATGCAAATAAAAGTATCATGCTGGACCACTAAGGGAATCAGAAGTCATGTGTGCACATTGATCTCTCCATCTGCCCCTCTTATGGTACAATCCTATGTAGAGTTACTCCAGTCTCAGGGCCAAACTAAACACTACATGTGACACAGGTCAAGTTGGGGGTATGAAATCTAACTCACAGTCATACATATGGACTGGGAAACTCACCCAAGAGCTCCATGGCTCTGTTCTAGGATTGGTACATGGAACCAGAGAAAGGGAGAAGCAGGCCCTCCTGTCAGGCAAAAATGACATGAGGGAGGGAGCCAGAAATCCCTCTTCATCACTTGCAGCATTCTGGAGCCCAATGGAGTGCTTCTTAGGTGAGTTCTTCTTTTCATACTTGTGATTGCAAATTGGGTCAGGCACCCCAAAACCAACTCATGTCCCACATAACATCAAGCTTGGCCCTCAGCCCAGGGACTAATACTGGAGTCATTTAGTATAGGATCACACAAATCCTATGAGTAACACTGTAGTTTTTAGGGTAATTATGTTGTAATACATGGGCTTGATTATCTGCTATAGCTAATTATTGTTTTTATTGTGTGCCGATTTTATGTTGTGAGCTGCCCTGAGGCCATTTTTGGGGTAGGGTATAAATTTAATAAATAAATAAACTTGTATGTAGTTAATGGGAGGGTGGGTGGAGATTAAAGACTTATACAAAGACATGTGCAAGGATGTTGTGCTTAGGGATTGTATCCAGTGGATTGTATCCATGTAGGTTTTCTACAAATCCACATTTAGTATAATATGATTGTAATTTTCATTCAGTATGCTTTCTTTAAAAATAAAATGAATCCATTTATAATTTATTCTCCAAACTGGCTTTGAAACTCAACTGTGAGGAATAGAAAAAAATTACATTAATCCATTTCAGGTACATTAACCTTTTTTTCTCACAGTTAGTCTATGAGTCAAATTCTCCTTTTTAAAGACACAGCTATTTCCACTGACTGGTAATCCTCCTAATCATTTTTGTCAGTAGTAGAACTTCAGAAACTCTTTTTTCATATGCTGCTAAGCCTCATCATTTATAAAGGGATTTTTTAATTATTTTGCAGTGTCTCTTCCTTGATAATGTTTGGGCATTTTTTAAAAGAGGTAAATGCTGCCAAGCTGAAAATGGTTCATATGAATCAGCTTACTACGTGGAAGGTGTGTCTTTTCATTATATTTAGTGACATTTCTCAAAATACTGATAATGAAAAACATCTAACATACCATTTTGTGGTTTTAAGCAGAAAATGAAAGAATGAAAATAATGTTTTTTATTTCTACTTATAAATATAGGACTTGCTTCAATATTTTTGTCATTATTTAACCCTAGGACATTTACAAGCTGCAATACTTAGGATAATTTCCTGGAAGTAAGCCCCATTGAGTAACAACCATTGGGAGTAAGCCCCATTGAATAGCAATGTGCTGGCCATTCCCCAAAACTCCATGGTAAATACACCATGGAGTTTTCAGGGATAGTGAGGGTGTCACTTGACATACTAATGTAACATCGAGGTTTTAGGGCAGATGTGATGTCATGTATTGATGGATGGCATTTTCACCCCTTTCTGTGCTCTGAAAGTTCCTGGGGATGCCAGGTAGTGGCCTGTCATCGCTTATGCTGGAGGATCCATGATCAGATTTCCCATGCATTTTAGAATGGGAATTGCAATTGTGGCAGTTCTCTTTGGTTGCCCTTTTTCCCTTCTGGGGCCAATAACGGGTGGTGGTGGGGGAAACTGTAATCTGTGAAATTTAAGGGGGAAAGGTAGATTGTAAATCCTGGAGGAAGCAAAATGCTGGAATGACCAGGTGGAAACCACTGCTGGGAGTCCTGCTTGGGTTGAAGTGCGGGAATCTTCCTAGAGGGGTGTGGGAAGACATCCTCATTACTTTTGTGATACTACTTCCAAGTGACAATCATTATCATATGACTTCTGATTAATTTCTTCTCTGTGGCAGAAAATTTCAGAAAGTAGTTCATAAGCATTATAAATGATTTTTTAAATATGGAAGCCAATGCACTTTAAACTGTTCCTGAATTCAGATTAAATCCAAACGCTCCTTTTTGAACCTTTTGTAGTTCATGCGTTTATAAACAGGAATGTTTTATGATCCAGACTGAACTTTTAATATTTAAAAGGTTGGAGAGGTTTTTTCTTTTCTTTTGCCCACTCTCAGGGATATTGAATACTCTGTAATATGTTGCTTTTCAACAAGCCATGTTTCAAATTGTGTATGATCAAGAACTGAAGTTTCAGTTGTGATTTATCACCATGCAAGCCAAGAACTTTAATTGCTTCCCTCTGAGATGAATGTTGTCTCGATTGAATTTTGCAAATAATTCATGAGCATTCATGAATATGCATGCCTTCTTCTGTATAGTGTAATATTATTAATCTGTCTTTTCTTAAGAGCAAAATAATGGATTAAACAAAGGGTGTTGGGATTCAAGAAAAACAATAGTTTATAAACAAAGGAATGTAATGGTGCACTGATTATAATGCATTTATGAATGTCTGAAGAAGGCTATTCTAGTGGTGGTTGTTACAACCAGGAGTCTAGTTGTATGAAAAAGCTGGCTCTGTATCTGGTGGATTCCATTTGTAAGGGTACAGACATGTTCTAGATGTTTGCTAATTTGCCTCAAACTTTGCTTTTTTGAGTACATTTAAAGTGAGGGTTGAAATTGTGGTTGCCAAACATGTTTGACTGATGGATGAAAAAATATATATAACCATGCCTGTTATTCAAGATTTAGGGATCCGCAGTAGGGAGTGTGCATTTGGATATCCTTAAACAGCAATTAAACTCAAAATAGCTCTGGAGGCCAGGTCTTTATTTTTATTTTTTATTTATTATTTCAAATTTCTATCCCACCCTCGCCACATGTGGGCTCAGGGTGGCTCACAATTAAGGGCACCGTGTGCTGAAATATATAAAATATAAAACATAAAAACATGATACAACAACCATATAATACAATTAAAGTGATCAGTAATACTAATCCTTCTGACAGATTTAAGATGCGTACTGTGGATATAATCTGATTCGGCGATGATCACGATACTGTGGCTCGATCTTCATATAGGGCCTATCACTACCCCTGATGTTACTAACGATAATAGTTTGTGGTAGAGGTGGGTGGCTCATTAAAAGCCTGGTGGAAGAGCTCCATCTTGCAGGCCCTGTGGAACTGTACCAGAACCCGCAGGGCCCTGATCTCCTCTGGGAGCTCATTCCACCAGGTAGGAGCCGCCACCGAAAAAGCCCTGGCTTTGTTAGCAGTGAGCCAAGCCTCCTTGGGTCCTGGAATCACTAATTTATTTATTTATTTAATTTATTTAACTTTAGACTTTATATCTCGCTCGAACCCCCTTTCTCAGGGGGTCTCTGAGCGGCTTACATATGGTGCTAGTCACACAAATTACCCTAACTATGGCCACAGAGTTTTTATGGGGGTGGGGTTTCCTACCGGCACCCCTGTGGTGGTGGGTTGACATGCTCGCTCTTGGCTCGGCGCTTCGCTTCGTTCCCGGCAGGCTCCATTTCGATCCGGCGGCAGTTCTTCCTTCGGTCGCACGATTCACGCCTTCCTCTGGTTCCAGCAATGTCCTTCCAGCTCCGCTTTACGCCAGCGTCCAACGTCATCATGTGCCTGTCTCGCCCGTCTCACCGGCAGCCGCTCAGATGTCTCCTCCTTTCTGGCCAGCAGGGATCGCTCCCACCGCCGCCACCGCTGTCCCGCTGCGCCACGCCACCTCCGATCTCCGGGCTGATGTTTCGTTGCCGCTGCCGCTGCCGTTGTCCACCACACTAGGCAGGGTGCCCCCCACCCTACTAAGGGTGGGTACCCATTTATCTACTTGCAACTAATTGATGTTATGACCCCAACCGTAGTGCCCTCTGGGGTATGTATGGGGAAAGGCGGTCCCTCAGGTATGTCGGACCCTGGCCATATAGGGCTTTAAAAGTAAGTACCAGCATCTTGAAGCAAATTCTGTATGCTATTGGCAGTCAGTGCAGTGCTTTCAGCACAGGCCAGATGTGCTCCCGTCTAGGGAGACCCATCAGAAGCCTGGCTGCAGCATTCTGCACTAGCTGTAGCTTCCAGATTAGCGACAAGGGCAGCCCCATGTAGAGAGTGTTACAGTAGTCTAACCTTGAGGTGACCATTGCATGAATCACTGTAGGTCCCTGCCACACGGGACGGCTGGAAGAGCCGCACCAAACTTGACAAACGCGGCTAAGCACCAAACACGGCTAAGCAGAGCCACACCAAACTTGACACGCCACGGAGGGATCCCACGGATCCCCTCAGCCGCAGCGCATCGCTTCCCGGCACGATCAGATGCCGGGGAGAATGCGACGGTGCGAAGGGGAGCCTGGCGAACTGCGCATGCTCACACATGTGCAGTTCAGCCAGGAGTCGGGGATGCGCCGGCGCAAGGACGCGCCGGCGATCTCATGGCCGCACTTGCCGTGGCCCATCCGAAAGAACCACCTAGGGAGGTGGTTCTTTTTTGCTGCGCTGTATGGGCGGGATGGGACGGATCGGAGACGGAAGCACGACGTTCCCCAGATGTTGCTGTGGGATCGCGCCTGTTTGCTCCGGCCCTGATCCGTCCTTCTCCCGGCCCAAACAGCTCGTATGAACAGGACCGTAGCCAGGTTGTCGCAGTTGAGGAAGGGAACCAACTGCCGAATCAGCCGGAGATGGTAAAAGGCCGACCTGGCAGTGGCTGCCACCATTTTGAAAATAATGGCCCTTTAAAGTTTAAAGGCCCATGTGTTACGGAACAGTTGGGAGCAATGCTCCCTCTAAGCTGTGAAGTCTTGTGAGCAAAAATTCTACTTTGTGAGCTACTGGCAGGGGTCTTGTTGTAGAAAAAGAGCTGCCGGAGCTCATTAGCATAACTCATTAGCATAACTTATTTGCATATGCCACGCCCCCTGACATCACCGGAAGTGACAGAAGGCCACACCCCCCTGACATCACCGGAAGTGTGTCAGAAGGCCCGGCTACTTACCCTCCTGCTTCATCCTCATTCCCAAACGGAATGAGGATCCAAGCAGAGGGCGGGGTAAAGAAGGGGGCGGGGCTTCACCACGTGACCGCCCCGCCCCCTAGAGGTTCTCTTCCGGAGCTCCGTACCTGAGAGCTCCCCCCCGACTAGAGCCCTGGCTACTGGCATTAAAGTTGTGAGCAAGTGATTTGGCTACTGCATCAATTAGTTTGCTCTGGAGTCATCCTTCTTGAGCTAAGCCAAAAATGTGTGAGCCAGAGGCTAAAAAACTGAGCTAGCTTACACTAACTCAGCTTAGAGGGAACACTGGTTGGGAGTCAGGATGTTTTTCCTCTCTCTCCTTCACTGCTCTTGCTGCCTCTGGCTCTATGGTAGCCAGGCAGGTGGGAGGGAGACACACAAAAATTATTTTAATTTCAGTCACTGTTTTCAAAGGGCATGATTTTGGGGGACCTGAACTTCCTGAACCATAGAACTGTGCTCAAAACTGTTTCCAGAATGGTATTAACACTCCTGAAATTTTGGCATAATAAAAATCATGCTCTTTATTTTAAAAAGTACCAAAATTAAAATGATGGGTTTTTTGAAGTGCTCACCCCTAATTAGCAGTGCAATCCTACGTGCAAGAGAGCCAGTTTGGTGTAGTGGTTAAGTGTGCAGACTCTAATCTGGGAGAACCGGGTTTGATTCCCCACTCCTCCACTTGCACCTGCTGATGTGACCTTGGGTCAGTCACAAGCTCTGGCACAGCTGTTCCTGAAAGAGCAGTTTGTGTCAGAGTTCTCTCAGCCCCACCCACTTCACAGGTTGTCTGTTGTGGGGAGGGGAAGGGAAAGGAGTTTGTAAGATGCTCTGAGACTCCAAGTGAAGGGCGGGGTATAAATCCAATCTCTTCTCTTCTCTTCTAAGTAGACTTGAATGGACTCAGGATGCATCTCTGCTTTGTAAGTAGTTCCGCTGCAGCTGCTGGCAGATCACTCATGATCGTATTGATGACTCAGAGTGGTTTACTTATGTTTCTCAATGGATATTAATTTTCACATGAGAAAATAGCCTGGTCACTGAGGTGAGATTTTATAGTCATTTTGGAAAGTGTTTGTGGCTTTGTAAAGGGAAGGGATGCACCAATCCCATCAGTTGCCAAATTTTCAACAACCATCTGTAGCTGTGGCTTTGACAGCAGCTCAATAAGCAATGTTTCAAATGAAACCTTTTCTAGTATGCAGATAAAGATTATCATCTGCTTATTGTTGCATATCACAGTGCTGCTAAAGGCACAGTACTAGGGTCTGGTTGAAAAGTTGACAACCCTCTTTTCCATTCTTCCTGTCTTATGTTTCTGTTGCTGGACACAAAACAGGTGGGGATATGATCTAATTTTGGGGCACTTATTTTTATATTCTAGGGAATCAAAAAGAGGATGAACCTGGTTGAGAATGAAGGCATTGCCATGGAGGTATTTGCCTTACCAAGCATAGTTTTAGAAAAGAGCCCAGTAGCACCTTGAAGACTAACAAAACTGGTGGCAGGATATGAACTTTTGTGAGTCACTGCTCACTTCAGATGCAGCTAGGATGTGATTCCATCTGTCCTATATATTGGAAAGTGGAGTGATTTCAGATACTGAATGACATTAGCAGGCAAATGACAAAAGCAGGCATAATTGGATTATGTATGATATGCAGAGGGGTAGCAGGCATGGAGAAATCAACATTGGTAATGAGACAGGAAACCTAGGTCTTGATTAAGTCCAGGTTGATGCATTGCCTTGAGTAGGTTTCCTGTGCTACTGGACGCTTGCTCTTTTCTAGTGCTACAGGCAGACTAATATGGCTACCTGTCTTCATCTTTCAAACATAGTTTGTAATGGAGGGACAGTGTGAGTGCTTGGCTGAGATGCACCACAATCCTCCAGAGAGTTTCACCATTCTAAATCTGTTGACTTCAGTGGACATAGAAACTCTGCATATGATTTAGCCTTTGATATAAAGGACTTCCAAGCAGACTTTATACAGACAGAGTTTGAGGGAACTGCCTCTGTACATCTAATTCAGGGCAGGAGGTGCCTTGCTTTTATCTTGACAAGAATAACAGAGTGAGAGATAATGTAATATATTATGTATGTAAATAGTACGGTACTTGGGAAGAAGCAGCCACTGGTATATTTTTATGGGTTTTGAGCCCAGAAACACATTTTCTTTTGAAATCCTTTTAATTTTCATTTTGTTCCAGTTATGCATCTGAATTGCCCATTTTAGATTTAAGTGCACAAAATCGCCTTTGAAACAAACAGGAGACATATTAATTTTCTTGCAAGCTTCCAGACACATCCTCAGAGCTATGAATCCATTTTGTTCTGCTAATTTGTTGAGAGCCAAGAAAGGAGCGGGACTCTCTCTGCTATTTTCGAACAGTGACAGTAATGGGCAACGCTTTCAGAGGGAAAGGGCAAAACTCTTTATGGTGCCAATGGATCAGAATGGTGGGCACTCAAGTGTCTAAGTCTGAAAAGATCGTAATGATCAGAAACAGCTTTTCAGAATTGTAGGTCTGGAAGGGACCCGAAGGTCATGTGGGTCAGCATCCTGCAATGAAGCAGGATCTTCAATACCATTTGACAGGCAAGATTGTGTAACCAGGTATTGTGTGTGCCTCTAAAACTAATGTTTTCAGTGAAGGTTTTGGCTTAACTCCTTAATCCCCACCTTGTCCCTAAACCCTAATATGTATAAGTTTGTTTACTGACTTTCATCCCTGGCTACTCCCATCTCTCCCTCCCTCCCTTCTGTTATTTCCAACCCATCTATGGTTGCCAACAACCTGGAGAGAAAAAATGCCCCACCCCTTTATCAGAAGCCTCTGGGATTTGTTACCTACCAGGTGATGTTATTTACCCATGCCCTGAAAAGTTTCAACCACCAATTCCCACCCATTAAGCCTCTGTTAAAGGAGCAAGACATTTTTCTCCAGGTTGTTGGCGACCCTAGTGTTCCCTAGATGAAACACTAAGATTATAGCTTTACCTGAAGTTAGTTAATCTAGCTCAAACAAGTCAGCTCTACTAAAGAAAGGATGGGTAAGATAAAACTGCTGTTATCAGAAAGACAGTGTGGTGTAATGGTTAGTACGTCAGAGTAGAACCAAGGAGACCCAGGTTCAAGTTCCCACTGTACCATGAACTTGATCTGTGACTTTGGGCCAGTCACTCTGTCAGCCTAACCTACCTCACAGGGTTGTTGTTAACATGAAATGGTGAAGGAGGAAGCCATGTCTATTGCCCTGAGCGCTGAAGAAAGAGATACAAATATGATAGATCTCACATCATGATGAATCAATCTGACAAGAAGAGGATAATTCCTTCAAATGCCCTGATATGGCTAGAAGCAGCCTCTTGGCTTTCTGGAAGACAGTTTAGTATCATTCTGCCTCATCCAGCCTCTTTGTTTCTAGATGTGGCTGATGCCTCAGCAGAACTAAAGAGACCACAGAAAAACTTAAGGAGGGCCCCAGTCACACTGGGGGAAATAGGCGCGGCCAAAGTGCGGCTTTTTTGAGCCGCACCAAAAGAGAAGCACGGCGGCAGGATCAGACAGATCCCCCCCAGCTGCCGCACAGTTCCTCCCCGGCACAATCAGATGCCGGGGGGAAGCCATGGACCACAGAGCGAGGCGAGCCTGCTGCGCATGCATGTGCATGCACAGTTCAGCAGAACCTTGCATGCTGCGGGAGAGACGGGCGCGCTGGTGATCACACATCCACCTCTGCAGCGGCTTTTTCGGTAAGTGTTTCGTAGGTTTTTTTCTGATCCATATCTTCGGCCGGAAGAGACGGATCGGGGACGGGTGTGCGCCGCTTCCCAGATGTTGCGGTGTGATCGCGCCCGCTTGATGCGCCCCCAATCTGTCCCTCTTGCGGATCAAAGCCTCCCGTGTGACCGGTGCCGAGATGTTCAAGGCCTTCTCAGATGGCAGTGAGGGCCTTTCGATATTTCAAACTGTATTTACATCCTCTTTTTTCAACAATGACTACCCCAAATGGCCTTGGGAACTATAATTTCGTGAGACATGGAGAACTCTCTGCTAGAGATTACCAGTCAGATTCTCACAAAACTACAGTCACAAGGATTTGCTAGTCAGAAGATTAAACCAGTTTAAGTGTATGGTAGACTAGTTAAGCAGCTGTTCAGGTATTTCATTCTCTCTCCTCTTGTTATCTTCTTCAAGGTGGCTTTCCATAACATTGAAATAGCAACGTCGCCATTTCATACATTGGCTTCCACCAGAATACATGCAGCATCTGTACATCAGTGCTAGCAGCCCCCATGCGTGAGAAACTAAAAATGTTTTGATGAGCTTTTAGACAGGGCTAGAGCTTCTTGGTGTTGCAACATGTGAACCAGTCCTAAGATACAACAGGCAATATGCCTGGCAATAACTTTAATTCTCAACCTGAGTACAAGCAGATCAAAAGGAAAATGCTGCAAGATAAGAAATGTGCCTTTGTGTTGAATGCTGGTATGAGACAGTATAGGATGAAGCATCTGGTGGAGAAGTTAACTTGTCATTTACAACATATGAGAGGTTACCTACAGTCATTAACAAACAGGCAACATTCTTGTTCTACATTAACAAAAGTCCTGCTCTTGTTAGACCTAATTCAAAAGGTGAATTCTTTGGGGGCAGCTACTGCCAGTAGCTAATTGGAAATGTCAAATGCTTTAACTTTTTTTTCTTGTTTTAAATTTGGATGATATCTTTATTACTGTTGTATTTTGAATGACATAGGCCCCGGTCACACAGGAGGTTTAGGGCCGGAAGACGGACAGATCGGGGGTGCAGCAAATGGGCACGAACAAACCGCAACATCTGGGAAGCACCCGTCCCCGATCCAGCCCTTCAGGCCGAAAATGTGCATCAAAAAAGAACCTGCTAAAGAGCAGGACTAACCTAAAACACCGCAGCAAGCGCGGCTGTCAGATTGCCGGCGCGGCTGTCTGCAGGTGTAATCGAGGCTCCCAGCCGAACTGTGCATGCACATACATGCGCAGCCGGCGGCCTCACGCTCCCTTCCGTGGCTTTCTTCCCGGCATCTGATCGTGCTGGGGAGCAACTGCGTGGCAGCTCATGGGATCTGTGTGATTCCGCCGCCGCGTGTCTCTTTTGGTGCGGTTTTCAAAAGCCACACTTTGCCCGCATCAATTTCACCCCCGTGTGGCAGGGGCCATAGTTAGCAATATTTAATTGGCCTATAATAGACTTCACTTTTCTTTGTTGATAATAAATATACTGATTCCTTTTCTGTCTTTTTTGTCTTTTCTGCTCAGGGACCATGCTAATCTTCTCTGTATCATTCCAATTTTAGTATATGTGCTGCCGAAGCAAGCATGAAAAATATGGAACGCTTCATGAATTTGCATGTCATCCTTGCTGCTCTCAGCGGCTTGACTCCAGAGAGGGGGTTAAAGTTTAAACCCCCCTCTCTGCTCAGCTGGCAGGTGGGGGGAAGAGAGGGGAGATGCAGCCTCTTGCGGCAGAGTCTTCTCTCTGCTTGAAAACAGGAAGAAGACTCAGCAGACAAGGAGGCCATGGGGCTGCCCCCTCCAACCACTCTCTTCTTCCACCAGCCAGCTGAGCAGAGAGGGGGTTTAAACTTTAAACCCCCTCTCTGGAGTCACGCTGCAGAGGTGGCATGATTTCTCCATTGTATCCAGTGTAGAAATCATGCTGCTGCTGCGGTGCAACTCCAGAGAGGGAGTTTAAAGTTTAACCGCCCTCTCTGCTCAGCTGGCTGGTGGAGGAAGAGAGGGGCCAGCTGCTTGGCCTCCGTTGTCGGCTACTGAGTTTTCTTCCTGCTAGCAAGCAGGGAGAAGACTTGGCCGGCAAGAGAGGAGGGAAATATTGTGGGGCTGTCCCTTTAAGGGCGGGGGCTGAGCCCCCAGAAGTCCCACTGTAGCTATGGGCCTGCCTTCTTGTCTCTAGCAAATAAATCTCAGAATGGAGTGTGGTAGAGGTTTGTGTTTGGAATTATTTTAGGACAAATATGTTATTTCAGTATACCTCTTCCCCAAAGAACCAACAACATCTTGGCTTTTACATCCATGGAGAAAAAGGCAGAGGTCATTTCGGGGGAGGTAACGTGGGGGATCGCAGTTCCCCCGGGTGAGGTACGGGGGGGCACATGACGAAGCCCCGCCCCCTGCTTCCGGCCACCACGCTTCCGGCCCTCATTCAGCCAGGAGGAGGCAGGAGAAGAGGGAGGGTAAGTTGCTTCCTCCCCACCTCTCCCCAGCCCTGCCTGCCTGGGGCCAGGGAGGGCCTTGGCAGGGCTTCCTCGCACTCCCGCCGGGCCCCTGATGTCAGGGGGTGTGGCATATGCTAATGAGTTATGGTAATGAGTTCCCCTAGCTCTTTTTCTACGAAATGACCCCTGGAAAAAGCTATGGAAGAAAAATCAAATAAAGCATGAAACTGACGGGATAGTGGTGGTTCTCAGGCCATGAGCCTTGTTTCTGAAAATAAAGTGTTATAAGCATATCCATATTTTCCTCTGTGAGATTCTGGAGGATATGCTGGTAGAATCTCTGGCCATGATCACACGGGCAGTTTGGCCCGACACAGCCACTCCTCCTCTCCGGATCAAATGGGCTCAGTCAGACAGCCACATCTGTCAGGCGTTCCCCAGCCATATGTATCCCATCATAGGACAACTTGGAGCTGGGTTAAAAAGGCACCACATCACAAGTGGTGTTTTCGGTTCCCCATACAGTTATTGCACGTGACCGGATGTCTGAACATGGGGGAGCATATGCAGAATGGATTTGGTAGTCTGAACCATTCTGCCACTAGTGAGGGTTTTTTTTTTAATTGCCTATATGCACATATGCACACACACACATACACACTTATGTGTGCACATGGATTTTGAGATTTTTTTCGGCAACGCACTCCATGACTGAGACACTGCAATAATGTGGATGTTTTACCATGGGATGTCTCCATGGGTAACCCACAGCAGTGTGTGCTGTGTGGCTGATATGCCCCGCAACACTTTCAACCGGTTCAACTAGAGGCAGCACCATATTGACAGATTGCTCGTAGCTGTGCATCCAACCACATGCTCCTTGGATCCGTGCCCTTCCTGGTTTATTAAAGCAGGCCACGAGGGGTTCCGAGGTGCCGTACGGGAGATTATTAACAAGTCCCTCGTGGAGGGACGGTTCCCGGCGGCACTCAAGGAAGCGATGGTCCGCCCTCTCTTGAAAAAACCAACCTTAGACCCGACCGAATTGGCCAACTATCGGCCGGTGTCTAATTTGCCCTATTTAGGCAAATTGATTGAGAGGGCGGTGGCGGTACAGCTACAGAGCTTTCTGGATGACGCTTCTGTCCCGGATCCACTTCAGTCCGGCTTTTGCCCTGGTCATGGGACGGAGACGGTGCTGGTCGCCCTGACTGACGACCTCCGGAGGCATCTGGATCGAGGTGGCGTGGCGGCACTGGTGTTGTTAGATCTGTCGGCCGTGTTTGACACGGTCGACCACCAGTTGTTGACCCACCGCCTCGGCGATGTGGGGATACAGGGGCTTGCCCTTCAATGGCTTGCCTCTTTTCTCCAGGATCGGGGACAGAGAGTGGTAATAGGGGAACAGCGGTCCCAGAGGCACCCACTTGAGTGTGGGGTGCCACAGGGGGCAGTGCTTTCCCCAATGCTTTTTAACATCTATATGCGCCCTCTCGCCCAGATTGCCAGGAGGTATGGGCTGGGTTGTCATCAGTATGCAGATGACACCCAGCTCTATCTGATGTTGGGCGGCCGGTCGGGCTCCGTTCCGGAAGATCTGTACCAGGGATTACAGGCCGTGGCTGAGTGGCTCAGGCTGAGTCGGTTGAAACTAAATCCAGCGAAGACGGAGGTCCTGGGCCTGAGTCGAAACGGTTCGGGGTTGGGGCTCCCTCTCCCGGCCTTCGGCGGGGTGCCTTTGGTGCCTGCGTCGGAGGTGAGGAGTTTGGGAGTGCTCCTGGACTCCTCCTTAACGATGGAGGCCCAGGTAGCAGCCACTGCCAGATCTGCTTTTTACCATCTGAGGCGGGGTCGGCAGTTGGCTCCCTTCCTCGACCGCGAAGACCTGGCTACAGTGATCCATGCGACGGTCACCTCAAGGCTAGATCACTGTAACGCTCTCTACATGGGGCTGCCTTTGTCGCTGACCCGGAAGCTGCAGCTAGTGCAGAATGCAGCAGCTAGGCTGCTGATGGACCTCCCCAGGTGGGAGCACATCAAGCCTGGGTTGAAGGCGCTGCACTGGCTGCCTATAGCGTACCGAGTCCGCTTCAAAGTGCTGGTACTTACCTTTAAAGCCCTATATGGCCTGGGTCCGACCTACCTGAGGGACCGCCTTTCCCCATACATACCCCCAAGAGCACTTCGGTCGGGGACCCGGAACCAGTTAGTAGTGCCGGGCCCCCGAGAGGTAAAATACGCTGCAACAAGGGCCAGATCCTTCTCAGTGGTGGCCCCTGCCTGGTGGAATGAGCTCCCGGAGGAGATCAGGGCCCTGCGGGACCTTATGCAGTTCCGCAGGGCCTGCAAGACGGAGCTCTTCCACCAGGCTTTCACGTAGAGGCCGCCGCTGCCGTTGCCACCACTACCATCAACGGTGGTAAGAACATCGAAGCTGGGAGTGTCCTTGAACGTAGTGCTACTAGAATGCTGCAATGAGTACAGCGGACGGACTCGGATCATTTCTGGACAATGATGCCATCATTTTTAACAACTTAAGACCGCCTGATAAAAGGAAGCACTTTATTGTTTATTGTTGATCGTAATTTTGTTGGATTTTATTGGATTTTATGTGATTTTATGTTCGGGCTATGCCCCTTGTAAGCCGCCCTGAGCCCGCTTGCGGGGAGGGCGGGGTAAAAATACTTAAATAAATAAATAAAATAAATTGCGCCAAGCCGCCAGTGTGACCACAGCCTCTGTGTTTGCTTCTCTCCCTACTGTCAGGTTCCATTCCATATATAGAACTTCAAGAACCAAAGGTGAGGAGGAGGGAGGTAGAAAGAAGCTGTAAACAGCTGTATTGGCCCATGCAAAATCAGGAACAAGAAACAACTAATTCACAGTGGGTGTGGGCCACTCCCAATTGTTGAGCTTCCAAAGTAGGATAAATGTAATGAATGTAATAGATCTGTAAGGAAGAACAATTATGTGATATCCTTCCTGGTATTATCTGGTCATATGATGATAGACTGGTAAATCCCTACTGGCACAGTGCCTCCTACTGGACTAACTTCTCATACGTCTTTGTTTACATTAAGCCTAATATTTCCCTAAAGATTAAAAACTAGTCTTTTAAATCTACACTACAGTAGACCCTCACCATTCATGGGGGATCCTTTCCCAGGATCACCATGAATGCTGAAATCCACAAATACTGGGAGGCTGGGTTCTGCCACTTCTACGTAACAAAACAACCCAATTTCCTGCAAAATTTAATGACGTAATGATTGCGATAAATAATGGTGTGGTGGAAATAAAACCAGCTAGAGACCATGCCACATGGTTGCCCTATGGACCGTGAATAAATGAAGTCACAAGATATGATTCCACAAATAACTTGGCAAATTCAGGCAGGGTTTTCTGTTTTGCTTATTTCTATGAAGCATTTCTTTCACACAAAACCTCTTTGAGTGACAGGAACACATCACCATTCTTTTTTAAAATATACATTTATTTTCATTTGGGGGGGGGAAACCCACTGTTGTCCCCATTTAAGAACTATGTACATAAAATATTTAGCACTCTGTTACAGTAAAGTCTGATCTAGATGGCTGGTCAACCAATGGTGCCTTTGTTTCTTGCTGGCAAAGAAGAAGTAAACCAAAGTGCAGTAGGGAAATTTCACTCTGGCAATTCCATGGTAAGAAATTTAAATAGCCCTGATGTGACTGTTGAAAATGGAGAGCAGAGGAGAAAATGTGCTGTTGCAGCCATAGAGGCCAGGATATTAAGGCCAGGGCTCTAGTCGGGGGGGAGCTCTCAGGTACGGAGCTCCGGAAGAGAACCTCTAGGGGGCGGGGCGGTCACGTGGTGAAGCCCCGCCCCCTTCTTTACCCCACCCTCTGCTTCGATCCTCATTCCGTTTGGGAATGAGGATGAAGCAGGAGGGTAAGTAGCCGGGCCTTCTGACACACTTCCGGTGATGTCAGGGGGTGTGGCCTTCTGTCACTTCCGGTGATGTCAGGGGGCGTGGCATATGCAAATAAGTTATGCTAATGAGTTATGCTAATGAGCTCCGGCAGCTCTTTTTCTACAACAAGACCCCTGATTAAGGCAATATTTTGCAAAGAGAAATGAGAACAGACACTGCCTAGGAAGAGCTGTTTATCTGAGAATTGCAAAGGGGATGGGGAAGAGAAAGAAATTGAATTGCTTTAAGATTGTAGTGCAAAGGTAGAAAACATGGGTGAGAGTTAGGGATGTTGGAAACAAGAAGAACTACAGTTCCCAGCTAAATTTAGAATTTCAAGAATAATTTTAAAAATTGGTCTTGGCATTTTGAGAATAACTGGATTCCCACAAGAAATGGCATTCAGGAAGTGCTTACAGTGCAGGCTTAAACTGGTTTAATAGTCACTCCCTCTCCCCAGGGAATTCTGGGAACTCTAATGTGGGGTGCTTGGGACCTCTCTGTATTCTGAATACACTGCACTTCCCAGGATCCTTTGGAGGAAGCAATGACTGTTAAACTGATGCCAAATCAATGTCAGTGTGGTGTAGATATGCCCTAAATCTAACCTAAACTGCAGCTGCAGTAAATCACTGCTAGCCCGAGCCTCTGAAATTAACGAGCCCTAAACCATTATGCAAAGAGGGCTGATACATGTCTACATGTCAGTTAAAAACAACAATAGAACATAATACTGCCTAAAACCATTTCCAAATCCATCATTAGCTTGTACATGGCTAATGGCTAAACTACATTTGACAGTGGAAGTCGACGTGATTTAGCTGCAAAAAAACAGCCAATGAAGATGATATAGATTGGGGCTGTGGTCCTGAAGAAGAGGGTTACCCCCCCATGTCATTTCCCTGATAAAAATGTTCCTGCCCTGCAGAGAAAAGCTACTCCCACTTCCCCAGCTTCGTATTTCCAAGCCCTGTTATGCTTCTCACCACTGTGTGTGTTTGCAGCTAGATTGTGTCAATTTGTCAAATCCTAACGAATGAGCAGACCAGTTAGTCAGCCAGTGAATTATAACCAAACAATGTCTTTTCGAAGGACTTACTTTTTTCCTAAGGGAGGCCCTAGGGAGAGTCAATTTCACTTACTGTGCAGGTGTGAAAGCAGCCACGTGACAGAAGGGCTGACATTCCAACACAACCACTACAACAGCTGCAAAGCTGTTCAACAGCAGCTCAGTTCAGACAGTGGTGAGGAGTTCTGAGGCCCATCTCAGAAGTGATCACAGCTGTTGAAAGTGGTATGTTGTTCAACATGAAGTTCCCAGTACTACTTTACAACCCTAGAGAGGCAAGTGAGCAAGACCAGGGAACTGTGCAGCAGGGGAAAGTATTCAAGAAAACTCAGTTGCTGATGTCAAGGGAGATGTTCATAAAGTAGGTACAACTGAAGAGTTAGGCTGCTTAGCTATATCAATTGTTTCCCCAAGATCACCCACTGGTTGTAGAATTTTGTTGTTGTTGTTGTTTCAGTTGCTCAGGTAAGCTTTTGAAGCCTGAGTGATGTCAGGAAAGGACAGCTGGATTTTTGTAACCCATAGGCATGTGAGTTGTTTTGTTGATATCTTAATGTATTTGGATTCTGGATGGTTGTGCTGTGATTTTAGACAATGATTTTAAAGGTTTTCAAGCTTGCTGTGTGGGAGTATGTTCACTGATGGATGAAGTTGACCTGGGAACTGAAATGGGATGTATATAATTTACAGACCAATATTCTCCATTCAAGTATCCTGTTTGGCAATTTCCATGTTACAAAATATCCCAAGGGTACGTACATAAGTGCTGTCAAGTCACAACCAACCAAGAGGCTTTCAAGACAAGTGAGAATCAGAGGTGGTTTGCCGTTGCCTTCCTCTGCAGCTTTCCTTGGTGGCCTCCCATTCAAGTACCAACCCTGCTTATCTTCTGAGATCTGATAAGATGAGGGTATACCATGCTGCCTTCCCTTCCCTGTCTCAAGGGCAGGCAGGTTATACAAATGTGTCCCACAATGCAAAATACAAGTTTGTGGATGGATGGATGGAGGGAGGGAGGGAGGGAGGGAGGGAGGGAGGGAATCTAGAAAGGAACTCTTCCTCATGAGCAGTAAATTCATCAAGAATTTCTCCAGGCAAACCAATTGATTTCATGCATGCTAACCAGGCCACAACAAATCATGCATGAAGAATTGCACAAAATTTAATGTAACCCCTGTTGTTCAGTGATAAATTGTTTGGGAGGAATTCTACAATTCCCAAACAGCAATGAGAGTATGTGTACGTGTCCTTCCTGGAAAAGAGGCACACATGCACACACAAATAAAAAACAACCAGTCTAGAATTCTTAAGGAAATCCGTTTTTCCTCTAAGCATTCTCCATTGATATTGTAATTGATGACTCTGTTAGAGAATGAACTTAATATCTTGCTTTATGGACTATATTTATTGCTACACACAATGGACTGTGCACACACACACATAGGCTCAAAGAACTGTACACTTTAAGTCACCTGTTGTGATGTAACACATAGAAGGTGCCTGCACAAGCCTTACACATGAATAAGGTTTCAGCTACACAGTTGCCAGCCTGGTGAAGAAGCACACACCTCCATTATTGTGAGCAGTAAGAAACAACAACTTGAGCAGAGACAGCCCCCATTGCTGAACCATTTGTGTTCACTTACGACACATCACTGCTTTGTTCCTGCATTGGTATTTCCTGCCAAATGGACATTTGGTTCACAATGAGAATGGCCAGCTTCATCAACACTACAATGGAGCATCCTGACGCCAAGGTTTTCACACCTGCCCAGATGCCCTCCTTTGAGTAAGGTTTTAGATTACAATATTGGCCACTCCTTATAGGTAACCTCCCACTCCTATAGGCAACCAACAGGATTGTTTTTGGGACGGACTAATAGGAAGGTGGGCCAGGAGGTTGGCACAGCCACCACCCACCTCCTGGATCCCCTGATAAAATGAGACAACCAGTCACATGGTCTCTCTCTCTCTCTACTTGATCAACTAACATCTCCCCTGCAACAACCCCTGTCTGCTTTAACCCCTCTTAAGACCCACTTGCTATCCACAACCCTTGCCTCTACTGCCCACACGTTCTGGCTGGTTCTGGTCGTGTGTGAATTTCCTTAGTTTTCTATTTCTTCCCATCCATTCTTCATTGGAACAACCAACCTGCAAGACAGATAAATATTGCCCATCATCACCCCCACCTGCTAATGCAAACGTGTTTATTTTAATACTGTATTTCTA